>NW_027257647.1:0-51699 GCF_043159975.1 Macaca nemestrina | reverse complement strand
AGTAAGAGAAGCATGCCTTCTTATCAAACAGGTGCATGGCCCCCTTGCGGGGGGGTCACCCATCACCTGCATCCCCGTGTGTCACGGTGTTGCCGCACACCATTAACGCATCAAAATGGAAAAGGAAATGTAAGCAGTGTTTGCTGTCCAAAGTTCACGTCAACAACTCCTTATTATGAAGGCACTTCTGAGCCTTTCCTCCTGCATCTGGGAGCTGCCAGCAACCCAGTTCCAGGAGAGAAAATAGCTCGACACCTCCTGCAGCCCATGGAGTCCTCTTGTTGGGACAAGGTCCCCCCAGGAGAGAGGAGCCCCCAGCAGGGTCAACACTGGAGGTCCTGGGGGTGGGTGGTGCTGGGGAGGCCATGCGGGGAGGGCTGTTCCCTGTTCCCTTCCCCTCAGGAGACAGCTGGCCCAAGGTGACACAGGACCGGATGGGATTTCAGGGTCAGGGACCACGGAGCCCGGGGCTGTGGACCACACCAGCCCAAAGCCACTGCATGCCCCAGACCGGGGCTGTGGACCACACCAGCCCACGGCCACTGTATGCCCCAGACCAACACGAGAAGAGTGCAGACCAACAACATCTTCGTCTACGGTAGGTGTCACGGTTATCGTTCCTAAGAGAGTCCACGGCCACTTCTACCAGGTGCCCTCCACTCTTCCCCTGCCCCAGCTGGTCCCCCTGTGACAGCCGTGTCTTTGAGAACGGGGTGTGGAGCCAGGGGGAAAACACAAAATAAACCACCTGCTACTAGAAACAGCCTCGCTGTCCTCAGGGAGCCGGTCCCGGGGCCAGCCTCGCTGTCCTCAAGGAGTCGATCCCGGGGCCAGCCTCGCTGGACTCAGGGAGTCGGTTCCAGGACCCCATGGACACCAAATCCAGGCACATTCAAGCCCCACAGGTGGACCTGCCGAACCTGCGTGTACAAAGAGTCGGCCCTCCGACACGCGTTTCACATGGCAGGAACACTGTATTTTCTGCGTGTACAAAGAATCAGCCCTCCGACATGCGTTTCACGTGGCAGAACACTGTATTTTCTCCCTGAGTTTGGTTGAAAAAATCCACCTATAAGTTGACCCGCAAAGCTCAAGCTTGTGTTGGACAAGAGTCAACTGTACGCAATTGACACTGATTCCTACCAACAATATCCAAATCTTACCATGACCAGCACGATAAAGAGAATGAGCAAAATTTAAAAACTAAAGCAGAGTTTTTTCCTGCTAGTTGGGGCACTGCGAATCCCCTGTGGGAAAGACCACACTGGCTGCTGACCAAACTCCATCGGCCTCTTCCTCCGTCCTGAGGGCATCTTCCTCCATCCTGACAGCAGCCTGGGCTTACCTCAGTCCCAGGGCGGGGGAGGAGGACGCACTGTGCACCCTCCCAGCTCTCCTCCGCCCCTTCCCTCAGGCTGGCCCAAGAGCAGCCTGGACAGTCAGGTGCTGGGGACACCGAGCTGCCCCTCCTCGGCCCACAACCTCAGGCCACTTGTCTCATTTGTGACTGAGAAACAGAGCTGCAGCTGCAGGCGGGAGGCGGGACACGCTGGGATCTACCCATGGCCAGGCCGAGCTGCTCTGATCACTCAAGCTTCACTTTCATCACTTGCTCTACCAAATAAACTAGAATAAAATATGCCACTTCCTCCTTTGCACACACTCCCAAGCCTCCCATCCCACTTCCCGGCGCTGACCCCATAAGAACACTTTCTGTGCCTTTCCAGGTATTTTCTATCCTCCTCAAGCACAGAACCACATTCAGAGTGAATTTTTTTTTTTTTTTTTTTTTTTTTTTTTTTTTTTTTACAGAAATGGCACCAGGGCAGATGATGTTTTTTTGTACCATTTCTTTGGTTTCTTGGGCATTTTCCGCACCAGGACAGATGGGCTCTGCTCTCCTTCCTCCCCACCGAAGGCTGCCTCACAGCAGCCACACACAGAGCCGTAAGCCCTCGCAAGACTGTGGGTGTCTCGGGGTGCCCCATGTCCCCAAAGACCAAGGGGTCACAGATCCACACTGTCCAACAACACTTCAGACATGGCCTCGAGCCTGGGAACCCTGCTGGCCAGCCCAGGCCAGCAACAGAATAGAGGTGTGAGAGGTAACATTTGCACTTCTTAAAAAAAAAAAAAAAAAGGCAGATATTCAGTGCCACATTTAAAATGATCATGGTGGCCAGGCACAGTGGCTCATGTGTGTAATGTAAGCACTTTGGGAGGCCAAGGTTGGCAGATCCCTTGAGGTCAGGAGTTCAAGACCAGCCTGGCCAACACGGTGAGACCCCTGTCTCTACTAAAAATACAAAAATTAGCTGGGCATGGTGGCAGGCACATGTAATCCCAGCTACTTGGGAGGCTGAGACACAAGATTCTCTTGAACCCTGGAAGCAGAGGTTACAGTGAGCTGAGATTATGCCACTGCAATCCAGCCTGGGTGACAGAGCAAGACTCTGTCTCAAAAATAAAAATAATAAATAATAACAAAAGAAAAAATATATATGCATTCCTAGTCCCTTGGAGCTGCAGCAACAAAGCTGGTGATATATTTTGGGTGTTTCTAATCAATGTTTTCCATGAGCTACACTGCAAGTCTCAACCTTGACCCTGCTACAGTAATCATCTATTACAAATTAAAACAAGAGCCATAACTCTGTCTCCTACTAAAATATTCTAACTGAGACATGTTAACAGAATACATTTCTTTGGGTGAGAAAGTATCCACCAGGGTGGGGAACAGACGGCCCACCGATTGTGCTGTGGCCCTAACCACCAAAGACTCATGAATCATCCACAGCAAGGCTGGTGACTCAAAAAGAACACTAAATTGCTCTTTGACATCAATTCTTAAACCTTGAGAAACCAAAGTTCTCTTTGTAACAGACTTGAAAAAGGATGAAGTCAGAAGTAGCTCAGCAGAGATGCACCAACTCTTACCTGGGAGAGACACTCCTTGCTAATCACGTCTGGATTAACGGATGTGCTAAAAGCATCTCTTCCAACAGAGACACAGACTGCAAACAGGAATGCCATGAACACCTTCCCCAGATAACCCAGTCCTCACCCATCCACCCCTCAGGAGGTCCCCAGACAAGTCCAATAAGGAAATCACCCCACAGCAGATTCAGGTGCAGGCAGTGAGGGTAGTGGCGTCAGGGAATTCCGCCGTAAACCTTGGCAGCACGCAGGGAGGTGTACCCAGCTGGACAGGTGAAGTCAGAAGTGCAGGATGATCTGGCCATTCCAAATGAGCAGGGCATAACAATTTTGTTAAAATGAAACCCAGCCTTTGAAAAGGCCTGGACTTCCCACAATGTGTGGTATTTATAGTGTGGACGGCACTGTAGAGAAGTTATCAGAGGGTTCACGATGGCAAGATCCACGGAGGCTCTGCCATGTGCCAGGCATGAGACAACAATTCACACAAAACACCTCATTTCACCCTACACAGAGTCCACAGACTGTTCCACAGTCTCCCAGGTAAGAGTTGGTGCATCTCTGCTGAGCTACTTCTGACTTCATCCTTTCTCAACTGCTTCATGTTTCACCCTACACAGAGTCCACAGACTGCTCCACATTTCACCCTACACAGAGTCCACAGACTGCCCCACATTTCACCCTACACAGAGTCCACAGACTGCCCCACATTTCACCCTACACAGAGTCCACAGACTGCCCCACATTTCACCCTACACAGAGTACAGAGACTGCTTCACAGAATACTACCAAAGGGGACCATCAAATGATCCCCAAGAAGTAATGAGCGCCTTAAAAGTAAGAAAGCCAACCTCCTCCCCCTCTATTAACTTCCTCTCCTCATTTCCGCGGAACCAAAGAAATATGAAGGGCCAGTGACGCCCCACTGAAGAACGCTCTCCTGGTGGTTACACTCTGTACATAGGGAGCACAACCCTGCTCCGTGCTGCCTGAGGCTACTATTCTATACTACACTAGTACGATCTGTTTGTTCTATTCTATACTATTCCATTCTCTATGATAGAATACTACAGCTTCACTCCATACTATAAAATGCTGTACTATCTGTTCTATTCTATTCTATTTTCTTCTATACAGAAAGGAGTTAGCCAGCTTGCTTTAGGCAGACAGTAAGGGAAGGGTCCCAGAGAGCCTCCAGCCCATGTTTTGTGCAGATAGGGGGACTTGCACGGGGGGGCCCTCCTAAACATGCTCACAGCAGACTAAAGGTCCCCATGCACACGAGGGAATGGGGTGGAACCACCAGATATTTGCTCCTTAGACAGCGAGACCAGCCCCATCAGCTTCTATATAAAAGCCCTTGTAGTCAACTGGGAAGGGGGCGACCAGCAATCTGCTCTCAGGACCCCTCTTTTCGCTGAGAGCTTAACTTTTAGCTTAACGAGTTCCACTGCACTCACTCTTCGATGTCCCCGTGCCTGTTTCTTCCTGGTCATGAGACAAGAACCTGGACCCAGCTGAGCTAAAGAGCAAAACTCCTGCATCAGTGCTACAGAACACTATCCTCTCTGTTCTGTGCCATGCGACTCTACTATTCCACACCACACTACGTAATATTAATACTATGCTGTGTGTTCTAATCTAGATTGTATTATGCTATGCAATACTACGTCATTAGTTCAACTGAATACTCTACAATACTATCCCACTTGTTCTATTCTAGACCATGTAATACGATTTTTCCTATTGTATACTATACTACATAATGTTACACTGTTTCTTCTATTCTATGCTACCCTATATAACATTATGCTATTTGTTCTATTCTGCGCTACTCTATATAATTATATTCTGTTTGTTCCATTCTATACAATACCTTGCATCATTTTACCATGTTCTACGATACAAGAGTAGAGTCAGTTATACTTTCATAATCTTTTCCAAGCTCTTACCCAGTAAGAAATGTGATGTTTTACTATGCCTCACATAAATGCACATTTCATGATAATCAATGCCATTTCCTATGGTTGTAGAATTCTGTCTCTATGATTCTACTGATACGGCTTCTTTGGGCTTTTCTGTAAGTCCTTTGCAGTGTCTGGTTTCCTAGTGAAAAGATGACTAAGGTCCCGATAAGATCCTACAAAACCAGCATTCACACAGGCTCACCTGTGTGCACACTGCTGGACTCCATGTTGAAGGAGTGACAGGAAGACAGACGGCTGTCGGTGGATGGAAGGCAACAAGCACAGAGTAGATTCCAGAACTGAGACATGTACCAAGGCTCTGGCACAGCTGAGGGTCGATCCCAATTCTAGCCTCTCACAGAAAGGCAGAGGGGACTTAGCACAAAGAGCACGGAACTTTGTTTAATAAAGCAAATGCTTACCATCCACTGTGAGGAGCTCAAGGAGAAATGGCAGTAGGCTCTACTAATGATACTGCTTTAAAAAATGGAAGGGAGAGGGTACATTTTCACATGGGCCATGTGGAAAGTTGGCTGGACCTGCCGCTGGACCTGACACTGGACCTGCTGCTGGACCTGCCCCTGGACCTGTCGCTGGACCTGCCGCTGGACCTGTTCCTGGACCTGATGCTGGACCTGCCGCTGGACCTGATGCTGGACCTGACGCTGGACCTGCCCCTGGACCTGCCACTCGGTCTGCTACTGGACTGCTAACAAATGCTGCAGATTTTTATGTAGAAAAAAGTACAATGCGTCTGAGAGCAGCTGTCCCAGCTCTGGATGAAGCCGGCAGAAAAAGGAAGCAGCAGAGACGCTGGTATCATTCAGTGGGCAGAGTCAATGACCCTCCTCTAAGTCCAGCAAAGCTCAACCTGCATGTCTGCAACTAGAAATACCAATCATAAGCCAGACCTCCTGGCAAATACCATTGACCTGCTGTAATTCTGTGTGGTGTATTATGTCCCATGTACAGGAAATCATTCACAAAGCCTTTAACCAGGAAGTACTAACATGACTTTTAATGCAATATAACAGCTTTGCACCCATTTAACATATATTTAACCCCAGTGGTATATTTAAATATATATTTTATAGAACATCAGGCATGTTTACCTAATGGCTCGAACTTTCACAATGTCTCTCTCCCTGAGAGGACAGCGGAGGATCCCATGCACTGTCTCCAGGAACATGCCCCTCCCAGAGAGGATTCACAAATCAAATGTGCACATGCATGCATGCACAGACACATATCACACACACACACACACACATGGACACGCACACCTATATGCAATACATACATTCACACATGCACACACGTTCACATAATCACATAATACCACCACATAACAGATGCGTACACATACACACAACACTCAAACACACGCACACAAACATACAACATTCAAACACACACGCACAAGCATACACACAACACTCACACACACATGCATATACATACACATTCTGACACACATACATACGTAAGTGCGTAGACATAACATGCACAAATATACATGTATAACTATATACACATGAGCATCCATGCATGCCTACTTGCACATATGTGCAGTCGTGCCTAAACATGTAACACATGCACACACATACATGCAACACAAATACACATGCACACATATACACATGCATGCACATGTACATTACACACAAAGGCACACATACATGCACAACACATATACATGCAATACACACTTTCATACACATAAATGCAAACACACATACATATATACATCCCTCAAAGACCCCATTATTCAATTCTAAACAAAGTGGTTTATCCCCCAAATGTACCTTCCCGTAATTAATAAGCTCTACTGCACATTTCTTGTTTCAAATAATGAGGTCTCACACACAGCACACACACATTTATACTCCAATACGTGTGAACATATAAATAGAAATAGGCACACGTGCACGAAGACCCTCTTCTGTAAAGGTATTCTCAAACTTGAACTGAACGAATTCTGCTAATTATAGTCAGAGTCAGCAAAGATATATATTTGACCTCGGAATGAATATACTCGTTCTTTTCGTTACCCCTGGCAACAGCAAGAATGTAAAACAGTTGTGCGATATCATGTCACTTATTCAATCCCACTTCCTGGGATCTGACCCACTTGGAATAGCGTTTCTGTCTGAGTGATTTCCTTCTGACTAAAATCATGAGACAATTCCTTCTCTTCCTGCTTTCTCTTTCCCAGGCCTTTTCACTGCCCTTTCGTCATCTCAGAAATAAATCATACTTGTCAAAATGGAACGCAAAGAAACAGCCTTAGGAGAGAATCCCACAATGGAATGGACCCAAGAGAGGAAAAAATATTCTTTTTGAAAATGTACAAAAGGAAAAGTCAAGAGGCCTGGGTTCCCTCTCATGACAGAAACAGACGTCAGCATAGCAGGTCGCTCAGCACAGTTCAGCTCTGTGTATGAAACAGAGATTCTAGTCCTTGTCCCTGTTTCAAGCTCTGTGTATGAAATAGATTCTAGCCCTTGTCCCTGTTTCATGATGTTGCAGTGAAGGTAACAAAACAGACAAAGGGCACAGGCTGCAGAAAAGGATTTTAAAAGGATGACTTTTAAAATGTGAGCCTGCTTTTCAAGGGCACAATGAGGACATTTTCAAGTATATTAAAGCTGATTTATAAGAGATAGGTATAAAGACTCTACAAGGTCGTTAGACTTTAGACTTACAAAGAAAACAAATCACATTCTCCTAGCATCACCAGTCAGGTGTTCCACAAATACTAAGAATAGCCACTGCAACGGGGTCCACTATGAGGGGTCAAAACATAACCCACGAAGCATGGCCGAGAGCTCCTATAACCTGATTTCTAGGAATCTAATTTTAAACATCCTCACAGCTAGCACATCACAAAAATACAGAGCTCCAAATGCTGTAACACAAGTGCTAACAACACCTAGCCAAAAATATACGAGGCATTTCAGGCAAAAATCCCAGAATCAGAAGAACACAAGTTTTCTAAGTTCTTCAAAAGCTGGTGCTGGTTGAGGCTCTTCTGCAGACTTCAACAAAAGACACGCTAGAATTAGCCATTGACGGTAACCCTGAGTCAACACGCACAGTGTTCAGAAAAGCACAAGGCCTGCTCCGGCTTGAGACCCCTGGGAACTTTCTCTGGACCGCACCGAGTGGACGACTTTGAGAACTCAAAATAACTAACAACCAGTCCATGAACAGAGAAAGAAGACTGCAGCCTCCCTGGGGACCTGGCTCCATGCCTGCCCCCTTTCTTCCGGATACCTTTGCCCTTCCTGGCTCCCTCCTCCACCTGGAGATGCTCTGGGTTCAGGCCCCTCTCCAGTTGTGTCTCGGTCCACAGCTGGCTACCTGTGTGAAGCACCAGGCCTTGAAGGACCATCTCCACCTGCTTCCTGCACTTCCCACCCACTTCCACCATGACACCCAGGCTCTGGCTGCTCTCAGGGATCAGGGCCGCCAGGCTCCCCTCACAGGCTCCAACTGGAGTCCTGCCCCCTGGTTTTCAGCAACACTTGGGACTTTCTCCTGGAAACTCTCAGCTCTGGGCTTTAGTGAACTGCGCCATCCAGCTCTTCTCTGGACTCTAAGCAGGGCCTTCTCTGGGTCTTCCAACCCTTCCTCCATTTCCAAATGTGGGCTTTCCTTTGGCCTCCTCTCTCCAGACATGCACGCCTCACACTCTGGCTACTTGACCTGCACTTCTACCTAAGAGGCTCCCAAATGCTCCCTGCTCCAGATTTTCCCCAAGCCTCCTCCTGTATTTCCAAACTTGCAGCTTGCAGTGGTGTCTCTAAGTATCTCTGAGTCAGGTCCACACTTGCTTCTCCTGATTTCCGGCAAAGCGCAACGGCGACCTCGGGGTGCAGACTCGCAGCTTCATCCGCCTTCCTGTACTCCCTCTTCCCCTCCTGACCCAGGCACCGAATTGCTCAGCTCACTGGCTGCCTTCTCTCCTCCTCCGGCCACGGCGAGTGCCCTGCATGAGCCTGCCCTGTCACCCCCCGGCTCCATGGCATGCCGCACATCAGAGACACGATTCTCTCCGAAACCCTCAGTGGTTCCCTAGTATCCCACAGGTAAGGACTTCCACATTCTGGCCCCAATCTAACTTTCTGGCCTCAGATATGCACATGCATATTTTATCTATGCAAAGAGAGTACAGGCCTCACACCCGCTCTCATTCCTGGGCTCCTAGTTCCTCTTAAAGGTGCTGTATGAGGTACCTATGCACTTTCCAAACACTAACTGAATATGCGCTTGGAGAACACTTACTTGATAATTTTGTGGCATTGCCGGATAACGTGGACAAAGTGAGAACTACGCAGGTGTGTGGATGCTGCCTTGCCCAGACCTCACTTACCCAGACACTCCCAGATGCTCAAGGTGACCAGCCCTATTGGCGCACAGGCAGGCGCAGGCTGCACCTCCACAGCTGGGCCCCGCGAGCTGAACTATAATTACGAAGCTGCTGTTTGCTCCTAAATCTGTTTATGCTGGTGCATTTGTTACACATTACTGAAACCAATAAAGTATGACTCCAAAGAGAGAATAATTGTATGAAAACTAAGTTGGATGCCTTTCAAAGACTTAATATAGGGGAATTTTTTTTTTCATTTTAATCTTTTTAAAATTGCTATCAAATTAGGTATGGGCAAAAAATATATACAATGTTTGAGGAAATAATTTTTAACGGTTTCATATCTAACATACCTTGCTTCTCTTGTGTTGCCTATTCTCTTCTAGAAGAATAAAAACTGTGGCAGGCCTGCGATGGCTGTGGTTGAGGAAAGAGGCCACAGCCACAGCCAGCAGAACCATGCTCAGCAGCAGCCTAGCCCCGCGTGGAAGAGGCGTGAACACTCTCGGGAGAGGTGGATGTGCACTAACGGTTCCCAGCTCTGACCTCTTTATCTGAATGTGGTGATTGGTTTTATCTGAATGTCAGACAAAAGGGTGTCTACGTCCAGGAAAGACTCTAAACACTCTGGACGCTGCTGCGGCAGATGGTGACCTTGACCCAGTGATACCACTCTCCAGTGGGCAGCCAACCCAGTCTCCTAATCGTAAAGGACATTCATAGCAACACTACGAAAAAGAAACACTACTGTTCTGACCCAGAAAAGTGAAATGTAAAACATAAAATACACAGGTTCTAACTAAGAGGCAGACAGACCGGGCACGGTGGCTCACGCCTGTAATCCCAACCCCTTGGAAGGCCAAGGCGGGTGGATCACTTGAGGTCACGAGTTTGAGACCAGCCTGGTCAACATGGTGAAACCCCATCTCTACTAAAAATGCAAAAATTACCCGGATGTGGTGGCGGGCACCTGTAATCCCAGCTACTTAGGAGGCTGAAGCAGGAGAATTGCTTGAACCTGGGAGGTGGAGGTTGCAGTGAGCCGAGATCACGCCACTGCACTCTAGCCTGGGCAACTCCTTCTCAAATAAAATAAAATAAAATAAAATAAAATAAAATAAAATAAAATAAAAGGCAGACAAACAAAGGAGATTTCCTCTGATCTTAAAAACAGAAGTATTTGTTTCACAGCGTGGATAATTGAAGATCTGCATAGAAATCACCTAGGGTCCCGCCCTCCCTCACAACAGACTGGGATAGAGGGAAGGAGGGCAGGAGGTGGGCCCCTTGTCCACGAGAGCCTCCTCCCACCCCATCCCCTTCCTCAGGAGGGCGGCCTGCCCAGTGCAGGCTCCCTTCTCCCCAGGTAAGACCCTGGCGTCTCTACAGGAACACCCACCTCCCTTCCCTGCAATCCACTCCAGCTGCTCACGGCCAGTCAAGCGGGGCACTCTTCAGAGAGGAGCAAACGGTTTGGAGGACAGCCTGAACTCCAACGTCCCAGGTGTGGCTTGCCAGGAAGCACAGAGGAAGGATGCAGGTCCCGAGAAGGAGGAGGCGCAGGAGGACGATGAGAGAGAAGAGAGAGAGACAAGAGAGGCAGACTGCCCAGCCGGGGGCTGAGCACAGGATCTGGCTGAGGCCCACTGGGGAGGGGCAGAGGCAAACAGGCTGCTGCTTCTAGGCTGCTCGGGAAGATACAAGCTTGAAGGGGCTGCAAGGCAGGACTCACTGAGGAGCAGTCATGTGGATGCCACGCCTCTCACATGGCACACACTGACATGCAACTCACATGCAACACAACACAACACGCATGTACAATGGGCTTATACAACACTGACAACACACACTGCACACAAACACACACAACCTATACAACACATACCCAATACATGTGACTCACAACACAATGTGCATTTATAACACACTCATACGACACATAACCAATACATGCAACTCACAACACAACATGTGCGTACAACACACTCATACACACATACAGCACACGTAACTTACATACAACACAACACGCACGTACAATGCACTCATACAGCACACACAACACACAACTCACATACAACACGCACATGCAACACACTCATACAACACACAACACTCATACAACACACAACACACGTAACTCACAACACAACATGCACACACAACACTCATACAACATACATACAATACATGCAACTCACAACATACACACACAACACACTCATACAGCTCACGTACAACACATGCAACTCACGTTCAACACAACATGCACGTACAACACACACAACACACGCAACTCAACACAACATTCACGTACAACACACTCATACAACACAACACTCATACAACGTACACACAATACATGCAACTCACAACACAACATACACATACAATACACTCATACAACACATGCAACTCACGCGTAACACAGCATGCACGTACAACACACTCATACAACATATAACACATACAACATGCACACAACACACGCAACTCAACACAAATACATGTACAATTCACTCACAACACACAACACTCATACAACACACAACACATGCAACCCATAAACACATGTACAACACACTCATACAACACACAACACTCATACATCACACACAATACATGCAACTCATATACGACATACACATACACACATACAACACACAACACTCATACAACATACAAAGCATGCAACTCACAAATACACGCACAACACACTCATACAACACACAACACTCAAACGTACAATAAGTGCAACTCAACACAATATGCACATACAACACACATACAACCCATGCAACTCACATACAACACAACACACTCATACAACACATTCATACAACACACACTATACAGATTCTAAGTATGAAATAGAAAACAGCACACGCACAGTTTCTAAATTTGATGAAAACTTTTTTCAAGAAAGTCGTCCAACATCCAAACTGGTACCATGTCCTCATTTTCAGTTGCTGTTCAGATTCAAGCATTTTTATCATCTACTCTATGAATTATAATAATACAGCATAAACCCATTTTTCATTTTACACCCACTTTAGTGTGGGGTACTCCAAAACAGGGGCCAGGAGCCTCAGAGTCGTCCCTCGGAACAAAACACAACCGACACTCAGAGGCCAGGAAGGGAACTCGGGGGGTGACACACACTCTCTCATCTGCAGAGCTCTGCTTCAAATACTTTACACGTAACCAGGCTGGAACGGGTTGGTGAGGGTACAGACATGGCAAACTGAGAAGAAACTGGCAGGTGGAGAAAGATCAGTCAAAATCCAAGGAAAAATGCTGAACATTTTCCACAAATAGTTCACACAACAGATGATACTCAGGCTACTGAAAGTTTATTGAGAGGGGTCTTGCTCCAAAGAAAAAGTTCTCTCCCAAAGTTATCAAAGATTCACAGCAGGCACCTGCCCCCAACACACCATCTTCCGAGGGCCTAGGAGTCAAAAAGAAGGTAAGACAGTAGTAAGGGTACAGGGAGAGGAGAGCGGGAGGGGACCGAGAACTCGGAACCAAGAGATGGGCGGACACTGAATGCCTGACTCCAAGGTTATCACCTCAGAAAACAAGTCTGTTTAAGTCCGTAGTAACAGTGTTAGTACTTTCACTGAACCTGCACTCAACACTGGAAAACCTCCCTGTGTTATAAAGACGATCTGAAAAATAACATTAATTCACAATGTAGAGTGATGATTCAGCCACAGAAAATAAAACTGACATAATCCACTACAAGTCACACTATGTCTTTCTTTAAGACTGGTTTATGATGCAGAAAAGAGGCAGTTTGAGATCTAAAATACTTAAACTGGCAAACACCTTGTTTCCCTGAATTCTCACAACCATGGCACCAGCTAGAGTAAGACAGAGTGGTTTTCAGAGCTTCCAGAACAGCAGAACAGATCAATCATAAATATGCAAAAGTGATCTGAAAACAGAATTAATTAATATTCCACGTTTTGGCTTAAACTAGTCATGTGATTTCCAATAAGTGGGAAACATTCACACCAATTTTTATAAGAAAGTTCAATGTGAACACATAGTACAGAACATTGCCTTTGTTTTGGAATTTATTTATTTAATATGACAATTTCATTTGTATTTAGTTATTCTTGATGTTGAATGCTCATCTTTATTAATGATGAGCTACCCATTTTCTGACTGAGGAAACAGAAAGTTGTCACTGCCTAACAGCAATACTCAAAACAGCCTGTATGAAAGGAAAAGGTATATCTGTGTGCACACAGATGCATACATATGCATACACGTACCTATACATGTACACACGCGTGTACATATGTGCACACACATACACACATACACATGTGTGCATGAGCACACATGCATGCACACATATACACATACATGCATACACACGCATATGCACATACACATACACTCATATACACACGTACACATGCACACACATACATGCATATACACGTGCACATGGACACGTGGACACGCACATACACACGCATACACACATGCACACACATGCATGCGTACATGCATACGTAAGTATCATCTCAGGTACGTGGATTCAAAATTCTGATGCAAACAAGAATAATTACAAAACAAGGTAGGGTGTCAACAAGTGAGAATTGAGATGAAAGTTCTGATATGTTCCAGAGACGATACGGGAGGTCGTCACATCACATAAATATCTTACCCATTTGAAACGTGACAATTCCTGCCAACATCGGCCTGGATTAAGATGATTTCATTGACATAAGGAACAGAAAATATAGTATTTATTCTAATGAGATTCTGTAATCATTACATTATTTTCACAATTATAAGTAATCACTAAATAACTTCCTCCCAAGGGTCTAAAAATAAAAATAAGATAACAAAAGAAAGTCACAGTCCTGAGAGCTTTATCATGCAAATCACAACTGTGAAAATCAAGCATGTTTTTGAGACTATGCCCTCCTCAAATATCCTTCATGGAATTTTGTACCAGTAATGGCTGGTAATTAATTGTTATACCAGCTGGAAAGTATATCATTGGGGGTACGTGAAGTAAACATGTAAAGAGAAATGAACACACACACTTGAACCCAGGCCTCATTTCACAACTGTTTCCTACTTTCGATTTGCTTAGTTTACCTCATGAGGTACCTCGAGGAGAGAAAGCAGAGCTGGGATCTGCCCCGAGGCTGCTTCGGGAAGAGCTGGGTGGGTACCAAGACCCTCAGACCGAGGGCTGAGCTGCGTGGCTATGACCCCATCACTGCAGCTCCCCAAGCGTGTGTCCCTGTGTGTCACGCAAACCCCTGCCACACAGGTGACACACGCCACACGCCTGACACAGGCTCAGCACACAGGGAGCGATCAGTAAGTGGTGACTAGAGAGAAGTGACGGCCTTCAGCGTGGATGGAGAAAACAGGCCACAGACTCACAGAGGAAACGCCACAGATCCACAGACGGAGAAAACACCACAGACGCACGGACGGAGGAAACACCACAGACGCATGGAGGGAAGAAAAGTGCCACAGACGCACGGAGGGAGGAAAAGTGCCACAGACGCAGGGACGAAAGAAACGCCACTGACGCACGGATGGAAGAAACGCCACAGACGCATGGACGGAGAAAACGTGCCACAGAGGCACACACGGAGAAAACAGTCCACAGATGCACGAACAGAGGAAACGCCACAGACGCACGGACGGAGGAAACAGGGCAGAGACGCCCATACACCAGTGTGGAACGTCGGACAGGAACGTCCCGGCCATGCACTGTCCACTCCCCCTAGAGACTTCCCACCCCAGAGCACTCAGGATGGCTGTGGAGCTCCTGCCACGCACCCCAGAGGCGAAGCTGGGGAGCCAGAGATGAGCAGGTTCACGTCCATCAAATGCAGCTGCAATCCCTGTAATAACTGGAGGTCACTATTAAACAGAAGGGCACTTCACTTGGAATAAAAGCACTCTGCATAAAAGAACTAAAGATTGGCTGGAGACAGCTTAGAAACCGTCACCATTATTCTTGTTAGTGACAGCGAAGCTTCAAGAGTGGTCACTTTTCCTGTAGAAATCCCACAGAGGTGATTCCTGGAACCCATTTAGAATATTTCTTTCCCAGAAACCACACAACCAAGAACTTAATAGTGCCGTCTCTTGACCAGAAAGATTCAGATTTCTGATGAAACTAAACCCTGTCCAGCCTCCTGATTCTAGAAGATGCTGTACAGAAAAGCTAACTCAAAGGGGTCTCATTTCTTTTGTCATCCACGACACATAAAAAAATTTTTTAAATATACAAAAAATGTAGGAATTGTACAGTGAATACCCATGTGTCTACCCCCTGGATCACAGACTAGATTTAAATGTAAAGTTCTAAAGGTTCCCAGCTAAGGAAATGTGCAGTGTAAGCCTCTACCTGGTTAGAACCAAGGGGAATGGAATGAGCTTTCCCCAGCCTTGCTGCTCAGCTGGGAGGGGCTGCCACAGCTCAGCCACCCCACCCCAGAGCACCCAGGATGGCTGTGGAGTTCCTGCCACCCACCCCAGACGTGAGGCTGGATCCCCATTCGCGGTGTTAAGAATGAGCCAGCCTTTAGAGGCCATGTGGTCTATACTTGAATAGAAAATGTTCCAGGAAACTAAAGATTCCAATGCGTGCACTGAATTCCTAACCATTTGAAACCCAGGCTCCTCATCTATACACGAATAACAACGCTCTCTCCTGGGAAAGCATTTCAGAAGGACGAAAAAGGATCCACATGAGAGCAGCTGAAAACTACAAGGCATCATGCAATTATAAGCCTTTTTCTATATCTTTGTTTCAAGGAATGTCAGCATTCTAAATATTGCAGTTCATCCCACATCACCTTTCAGGAGCAAATCATAACGATCAAAACTATCAGCAGAATCACTACCAGCTCAGTCGCCATGTGCTTCTTCTTCCTGCATGACAATTCCTGCAGAACGATGGGACCATCCAAGAATGGCTCCCTGCCATCTTGTGCCCATTCTCCTTCCCCAGGGGGCTATTCCTGTACTCACGGGGCATGGGAAACCTGTATAACGCCACCAGAAAGTCCTTGTTTGACTTACACACTTCCCAGAAGGGCTGATTTTATCCAGAATCCTAACTGTGTCAAACACTAAACCTAAGAAATCATCAAGAAACCAAGGAAATGTAAGGCCATGTCCTGCCCCGGGTGCATGGCTACTAGGGGAGAAATAGAAAATGAGACATGAAAGGAAACTTTTAAGATATTCAGACCATCACTGGATGATTCCAGGAACCCATTACAGATCATTGCTGTTCCTTATAACAGGAAAGAAATTCTAAAATCCCAACAGGCATGGTGAGTCCCTCACTTGCATGAAGTCAAAATAATAATCCATCACTCTCTTCAAAAGGACAAAAGAAAAACTCTACTTCCTCTTCATATTAATTTGTGTACAAGCGACTTAAGTGAGAAAATCTTAATGTCTGGACTGTGATATCAATAGCAAAATAATCCCAAGATTCCCAATTAAAAGATAGAGACGGCCTGAATGAATTTAAAACAAGAAAAACCGACTATATGCTGCCTACAAAAAACTCAGTTCAGCCGCAAAGACACACATAGACTAAATGTGAAGGGATGGAAAAACACATTCCACATTAATGGAAATCAAAAGTAAGCAAGAGTAGCCATATTTATTTCAGATCAATCACAATTTAAGTCAAAAACTGTAAAAAGGAGACAAAAAGGTAATTATATAATAAAGAGATCAAAATAGCAAAAGGATATAACAATTACGAGTATATGTGCACCCAACAACAAAGCACTCAGATATATAAAGCAAATATTAGTAGATCTAAATAGAGAGAGAGGTCGGGCGCGGTGCCTCACGCCCATAATCCCAGCATTTTGGGAGGGATGTGGAGGCAGGTGGATCACCTGAGGTCAGGAGTTTAAGACCAGCCTGGCCAATATGGTGAAACCCTGTCTCTACTAATACAAAAAATTAGCCCAGCATGGTGGCACATGCCTGTAATCCCAGCTACTTGGGAGGCTGAGGCAGGAGAATCACTTGAACTCAGGAGGTGGAGGTTGCAATGAGTTGAGATTGCACCTCTGCCCTCCAGCCTAGGCAACAAGAGCAAAACTCTGTCTCAAATAAATTTATATATACATACATATGTATAGAGAGAGACAGGGAGACACCAACACAACAATAGTAGGAGCTTCAAAATCCCACTGTCAGTACTGGAGGTCATCTAGACAAAAAATAACAACAAAACATCAAATTTAAAGTCCAGTGTAGACCAAATGGACCTAACAGACATTTACAGAACATTTCATCCAACAGATACAAAACGCACATTCTTCTCAGCACATGGAACATTCTCTAGAATCCACCACATGCTAGGCTACAAAAGAATTCTCAATACATTTTTTCTAAAATTGAAATAACATCTAGGATATTCTCAGACTCTAACAGAATAAAGCTATAAATCAACAACAAGGAACAGACACTTCTCAAAAGAAGACATTTATGCAGCCAATAGAGACATGAAAAAATGCTCATAATATAGAATGAGACCACCACTTCTCCTGTTGTCTTTCCCAGCTTTTCCCCGTCTCCCCTTTTCCCTAGTTTATAAGACAGGAGAAGGGGGAGAAAACAAAAAGTTAGAAAGAAACAGAAGTAAGATAAATAGCTAGACGACCTTGGCACCACCACCTGGCCCTGGTAGTTAAAATAATAATAATAATATTAACCCCTGACCAAAACTACTAGTGTTATCTGTAAATTCCAGACATTGTTTGAGAAAGCAGTGTAAAACGTTTTGTTCTGTTAGCTGATACATGTAGCCTCCCATCATGTTTTGTCTGAGGCTAGTCCTGCTACAATAATCACTCGCCATCAGAGAAATGCAAATCAAAACCACAATGAGATACCATCTCACACCAGTTAGAATGGTGATCATTAAAAAGTCAGGAAACAACAGGTGCTGGAGAGGATGTGGAGAAATAGGAACACTTTTACACTGTTGGTGGGACGGTAAACTAGTTCAACCATTGTGGAAGACAGTGTGGTCATTCCTCAAGGATCTAGTACTAGAAATACCATTTGACCCAGCCATCCCAATACTGGGTGTATACCCAAAGGATTATAAATCATGCTGCTATAAAGACACATGCACACGTATGTTTATTGCGGCACTATTCACAACAGCAAAGACTTGGAACTAACCCAAATGTCCATCAATGACAGACTGGATTAAGAAAATGTGGCACATATACACCATGGTATACTATGCAGCCATAAAAAAGGATGAGTTCATGTCCTTTGTAGGGACATGGATGCAGCTGGAAACCATCATTCTCAGCAAACTATCGCAAGGACAGAAAACTAAACACCGCATGTTCTCACTCATAGGTGGGAAATGAACAGTGAGATCACTTGGACACAGGAAAGGAAACATCACACACTGGGGCCTGTTGTGGGGAGGGGGGAGGAGGGAGGGGGGAGGGATAGCATTAGGAGATATACCTAATGTAAATGATGAGTTAATGGGTGCAGCATACCAACTTGGCACGTGAATACATATGTAATAAACCCGCACATTGTGAACATGTACCCTAGAACACAAAGTTTAATTTTAAAAAAAATCAACAACAAGGAGAACTTTCAAAACTGTATAAATACATAGAAATTAAACAATATGCCCTTGAATAGCCGATGGGTCAATGAAGAAATTAAGAAGGAAATTTAAAAATTTCTTGAAATAAATGAAAACAGAAACACAACATATCAAAGTTTATGGTATACAGCAAAAGCAGTATTAAGAGGAAAGTTTATAACAATGAACTCCTACATTTAAAAAACAGATTTAAAATAAACAACCTAACAACGAACTGCAATGAGCTAGAAGAGCAAGAACAAATCAAATCCAAAAGTGGTAGAAGAAAAGAAATAACAAAGATCAAAGAGGAACTAAATAAACTTGAAACTAACAAATATAAAAATGAAGAAAAAAATGTTGGTTTTTTGAAAAGATAAATAAAATAGACAAACCATTAGCTACACTAAGCAAACAAAAAGAAATCCGAAAGAAATAAAATTAGAAACAGAAAAGGAGAATGACAGTTGATACCACAGAAATACAAGGGATCATTACAGACTATTTTGAACAACTATATGTCAACAGATTGGAAAACCTAGAAGAAATGGATAAATTCCCGGACACGTACAACCTACCAAGATGGAACCAAGAAGAAACGGAAATCCTAAAACAGACCAATAATGAGTAACATGTATGACTAAGTAATAATAAAAAGTCTCCCAACAAAGAAAAGCCCAGAACTAGGTGACTTCGCAGCTGAATTCTACACATTTTTGTTTCAATTCTTCTCAAACTATTCCAAAAGTATTGAAGAGGAGGGAATCCTGCCAAGTTCATTCTTCAAGACCAGCATTACCCTGATACCAAAATAAGACAAGGACACAATAAAAAGAGAAAACTATAGGTCAATATCCCTGATGAACACAGATGCAAAAATCCTCAACAAAATACTAACAAACTGAATCCAACAGCAAATCAAAAAGATTATACACCATGATCAAGTGGTATTTATCCCACGATGCAAGGATTGCTCATCAAACACAAATCAATAATCATGCTACATCACATCAACAGAATTAAGGACAAAAACCATAATATCATTTCGATAGATACAGAAAAAGCATTTGATAAAATTCAACGCTGCTTCATGATAGAAAGTCTCAACAAACGAGGCACTGAAGGAAACATACCTCAACACAATAAAGGCCATATGTGACAAACCCACAGCTAACATAATGGGGAATGGGGAAACACTAAGAGCTTTTTCTCTGAGATCTGTAACAAGACAAGGACGCCCACTTGTGCCACTCCTATTCAACACAGCACTGAACGTCCTAGTCAAGAGCAGTCAGGCAAGAGAAAGAAATCAAGGGCACCCAAAGTGGAAAGGAGGCACTCTAATTGTCTGTTTTCAGACAATGTGCTCCTATATATTAAAAAAAAAAAAAAAAGACTCCAGCAAAAATCTCTTTGAACTGATAAACAAATTCAGTAAAGTTACAGAATACAAAATCAACATATAAAAATCAGTAGCATTTCTATAGACCAACAATGAGCCAGTGAAAAAAGAAATCAAGAAAGCAATCCCATTTAACTACAAAAATATAAAATAAAAATAAAAATACCTCAGAAGAAATCTAACCAAGAAGGTTAAAGATCTCTATGAGGAAAACGATATTCTACCCTCTGAAGGTAGAACAGTGGCTTCTAGAGACAGGAAAGGGCGGCGGGAAGGCAGAAAGGGAGAGGTTGTCTAATGGATACAAAATTACATCTAGATAGTAAAAATAAGGGTTAGTGTGCTATAGCCTTGTAGGGTGACTATAGTTTACAATTTATTGTATATTTTCAAGCAGCTAGAAGAGAGGATTTTAAATATTCCCAGCATTAAGAAATGACAAATGTTTGAGATGATGGACATGCTAATTACCCTGAGTTGCTAATTACACACGAAAAACATGTATTGAAATATCATACTGTATCCCATGGATATGTACTATAATGTGTCCATTAAAAATAATAATTGTTAAAAACCCAAGGGTCATTTCTCATGTGTCCTATGTCAGTGTTGTGGTCCATTGGTGGACACCTAGCCATTTGCAAGTAAGACTATAGTCACTTGAGCTGAAAGCAAATGAATCGTCACAAAAATTACCACTGGCACCAAGTCTTCTTTCCAGAATTTCCTGCCCACAGCACTGCCACAGTCACTGTGGGCAGGAAAGACACACTAGCACCCAAGTTTCAACCCCAGTACAGTTGATGCTTTTATTTCTCTGGTTTGGAATAGGTGTGTGTTCATAATTTACGTTTACTCCAACTGTCCCCTTGCTTAAATAGCTTCTTAAGGATAACTTCCTCTTACTAAATCCCAACAGCTTCTGAGCATCCGTTATATTCTCCAAAGTAAATAAAAAGAGAAAACGTGTTGAAAGCCTGATAATGTTCACTTAAGAATCCAGCATGATGTACAGCTTGAAATGGCTACTCCACCTTGTTCCTTTACATGACTTTTAAAGTAGCCCCAGTTATTATACATAATTGAAGTCATAATTTCTGCAATACCATTAGGTCCATGAACGGTGGGGCCAGGGGACTTCAAAGTCTGTCTCCGATTTTTTTTTTAAAAAAAGGAAAGCTCATGAGAGTAGGTAATGAAAATAAATATTCACACAACTCGGAACAGGGGATGGTGAAACATAAAACTCCAGCCTGGCACAGGTGTCCAGCCAGTGAGGGTGGGGACACAGACTCATACGGTCCCCACAATCCCTCAAAAATGCCACAGACAGGTGGGTGGCCTGAGACAGAGCCAGGCTCCGAATTCCGGGAGCTGTCTGGCTCATGTGCACCTCATGTGGTCCACAGTGCACGAGGATGCCCAACGTCACCAGTCCCGGTGCAGAACACAAGAATGCCCCATGGCATGAGCCCCCGCTGCACAGCATAGCCCGAAGGTGCCAGCTCAGACTCCTACACACGCTGGTCACCAAGGCACTGCCCTCCAGGAAGGAGGACCCCAGAGGTCGTGGCAGGGTGAGGTTCTGCTCTTCATCATCCGCGAGCAGAGGGGAAAGTCCCAGCAGACATTTGGGGAGCCTCTACTCGTGGTTCTGGGACTCTGAGTGGAGGTTCAAAGATGTCCCCAGGTACGCCAGACTCAAACCTAAAAAAGACCCATTCTTCCAGATATGCCCAGACTGGAACCTATATAGGCCATCCTTCCTAGCTTTTCTCTGGAAAAGCAGGCTTAAAAGAGTATCGACTAAAAGGGGCCACCAGGAAGACAGAAGTCCTATCTTTAAAAAAAGATTTTTTTTTTTTTTAAAAAGAGGCACTGAGGCTCTGACCCATCTGAGCACAGAGTACATGCTCGGCAGCCTCTGTCAGAGCAGAGCAAGTACACACATGCTCTCCGTGCCCTGTGCTCCCAGCACCCGTGCTCCCCGCACCCATGCTTCACACGCTCGTGCTCCCCACACCCGTTCTCCCCGCACTGTGCTCCCTGCGCCCATGCTACCTACACCTATCTGTGCTCCCCATGCCTATGCTCCCTGCAGCCGTGCTCCCCGCACTGTGCTCCCTGCGCCCATGTCTGCTCCTCGAGCTCTCTTCCACTGGTTTCCTCTGTACATCCCTCTTGATAGTCACTGTCACCTCGAATCACCTGGCTAAATGGAGGTAAAGAAAAAGTCTAGAGTAGCACATTGGAGGACAGAGTGGAAGTGGCTATTTACCAAGCAGGGCTATGAGATGAGCGCATCTGATCCCCATTAATCCTGACGGTCAGTTGATTAGCCCTGTTCAACAGCTGGGGACACTGAGGTGTGGAAGGACGGGCTTGCTTACCCCAGACGATGCTGACAGTGTGGGCCCAGCCCAGTCCCACAGCCACCAGGAGGAGCCTCCTCACTGGGCAGGCGCGGAGGTGCAGCCCAGAGAACGCTTGGGACCCCGGCACAGACTCCTCAGGAAGGAAACAGAAAGGCCCACAGAGACTCAAGCAGCACAGAAGAAGGTCACCCACAAGTTAAAAATAGATGTTTGTGCTTTACCGTCCCAGAGTGCTAAAAATCCAACCCACTCACACGCACAGCCTGACGTGAGCCTGGCCTCCTGCAGCACTGGGCTAAGCGAGAGACGTACCTGCCTCTCTCCCGACAATAGCAGACTTGGCAGCTATTCTTCAATGTACTTGACACGCTTCCGTGAGGGATTAAGCGACACTCTGTCGACAATGGCTAAGTTTAGTCCTGACACAGCCAACCATCTAGATCTGCAGTGAACAAACAACTTACTTTGGATGATTCTGCCACTAACAAAGACCCTGAATCTCCCACCAAAGCTTAGTGACACGACTTACCTTTCTGTTTTCATTTCAGGTACACTGGCCCACATGATCTAATTTACCTGCTGATAATGCCTTGGAAAGACCACCAGGGGGCCCCACACCATTTTCAGCTTTAGAGGGATGTGAATTTCCCTTTGATGAGAAAGGTGATGGGGAAATAAAACAAGGATCCAAAACAGATGCCTGTGTGTTTCCTGGGAGTGATAAAGTCAGGAACTGCCTCTGTGTGTCAGGCGAGGGAGTAACAGAGACAATGGCACCAACTCCTGAGACAGAGGACCTGATGCATGGTGCAGCCACCGCCTGTGGCCAAGGAAATTCCAGGGAATGTAGACCCCAGTTGTATGGTACAGCCACCATGTGCGACCACAGAAATTCCAGGAATGCAGACCCTCAGTCACATGGTACAGCCACTATCTGCAGCCACAGAAATTCCAGAGAACGCAGACCCTCAGACACATGGTACAGCCACTATCTATGGCCATGGAAATTCCAAGGAATGCAGACCCTCAGTCACATGGTACAGCCACCATATATGGCCACGGAAATTCCGAGGAATGCATACCCCAGTCGCATGGTGCAGCCACAGCCTGCAGCCACAGAAATTCTGGAGAACGCAGACCCCAGTCGCATGGTACAGCCACTACCTATGGCCATGGAAATTCCAGAGAACAGAGACCCTCATTCCCATGGTACAGCCACCACCTATGGCCACGGAAATTCAGGGGAACGCAGACCCTCAGTCACATGGTACAGCTACCACCTGTGGTCACAGAAATCCTGGGAAACACAGACTCCAGTCGCATGGTGCAGCTACCACCTGTGGTCACAGAAATCCTGGGGAACACAGACTCCAGTCGCATGGTGCAGCCACCACCTGCAGTCACGGAAATTCCAGGGAATGCAGACCCCAGTCACATGGTACAGCCACCATCTATGGCCACGGAAATTCCAGGGAACATAGACACCAGTCGCATGGTGCGGCCACCACCTGTGGCCATGGAAATTCTGGGGAATGCAGGCCCCAGTCTCTAAAGTATGAACTTCACTGCAGTGAATGTGGAAGAGTTTCTCTCTGTGCAGAGCTCAGTATCCAGAAGGGGAGATGGCCCCAGGAATGCCTTCCTCCTCTTCAGAGCTCAGGGCCTAGGGCTGACACCCTTGGGAGGGGTCCTTGTTCAGCAATTGTGCCTGTGGAGGGTCCCCCAACACTCACCGTGCACCTCCTAGGAGCAGAGGCTACAACAGGGAGCCAGAGACCAAGCTCTGCTCAGACAACAGTGAGCTGATGGCCTTCCACTCTAAGTTCAACAGGGACCCAGGGACCAAGCTCTGCTCAGACAACAGTGAGTTGATGGCCTTCCACTCTAAGTTCAACAGGGACCCAGGGACCAAGCTCTGCTCAGACAATAGTGAGCAGATGGCCTTCCACTCTAAGTTCAACAGGGACCCAGGGACAAAGTTCTGCTGAGACAACAGTGAACTGATGGCCTTCCACTCTAAGTTCCAACTGCATGGAATGTGTATTCCATGAATGCTTGTTAAATGAATGATTCATATAAGGTCATCTGTGCTGACCTTTGCTGGTCTGCTGACTGTGAGCTTCAGAGCATAGGCCTCATTCCTGGAGCAGCCAGCTCTTCCCAGAGCGACGGCCGCTGCAGGGCAAAGCCCAGAGCTTGTCCTGCAGCAACACACTCAGGACCCTGCGCTGGGCACGCTGGGGGCCTCTCCAGCAGAAGATCCCCAGCCCTGACCTTGCAATACCAGTGAACCCCAGGGGAGTCCCAAGTGCTCAAAATCATGTAAATGTCCATTGTGATTTAACATATCAATTTTAGAAGAAAGGGCATATTGCCACCTCCCTCCTCAAACTAGGGACTATAAATCGATCCATCACCCTAACTGAGACTCTGCCTTAAATTCTGCTAAAACTACCATCCAAACACTCAAATTTACATTAGCGTTAAGGGAAAAAAAAAAACTAAACCAAACACCTGTAAGAAACGGTCAAGTAACCTGTGATACATCAACCCAAAGATTAAACATGAAAACAATGAAGTAGCAAGATATTAAAAGAATATAAACTCTATGTACATCATGGCCCAAGGTTCTAAAATTACACAGAGACAAAGACTGGAATGGAAGGGGGATATGTTTACAGATACATTTTTTATTTTTTAATTTTTAATATTACTTCTCTAATGTATGATTTGACTAACCAGATAATTTAGCAAAAAATAAAAAATTAATTATGCCTATAGATAAATATGTAAAGAATCCTTTTCTTTGATGCCAATGGAATTAGTTTGGGTCTGACCCACAGTCTTCAATCTTTTAATTAAGACACAAAAATCATCTTTCAAGCTGTTAGGAAAAAAAGAAGGAAAAGATTGAAAACCAGGAGCCCAGAAGAAAAGGACTCGCTATGTATCACAGCGTCTCTCCACGCCTCTCCACCCCGGACAGTGCTCCCTCTTTCCCCATTTTCATACCTACTGCACAAAACACTTAGTAAAGAACTATCTCAATTCTTGAGTCACACAGCACAAAGGGCCAGTGTCGCTGCCAAACATACCCTGCAGCCCCAAAACGAAGAGGCAACTGGTTCCTTCCTTCCTCAGTGAAGGAAGAATGAGAGGCTGCTGGTTGTCATTTTAAATCTCACACCTCAATGTCTTAGCACTTTCCTGCTTTGTTGGTTTCCAGGGCTTATTAAAATTAACCCCCCCCCCCCGCGGATATTGAAGAAAGAAAGCAGGACGGTTGTGCAGGCTTCCAAGAGGCAGAGCCCTGCTTCCGCGGCCACCTCCGTCTTTCTACCCACAGCAGCCGGGTTTACCAATTAGTCTCCCTTAAAGAGCAGTTTATGCTCATCGTGAACAAATGGATGCAATTGCTTCTTTTGAGATGCAGCAAGTTTTGGGCCCTTAGCAAAAAAAAGAAAGAAAGAAAGAAAGAAAGAAAGAAAGAAAGAAAGAAAGAAAGAAAGAAAGAAAGAAAGAAAGAAAGAAAGAAAGAAAGAAAGAAAGAAAGAAAGAAAGAAAGAAAGAAAGAAAGAAAGAAAGAAAGAAAGAAAGAGAAAGAGAAAGAAAGAGAGAGAGAAAGAAAGAGAGAAAGAAAGAGAAAGAAAGAAAGAAAAAAGAAAAGAAAAGAAAGAAAGAAAGAAAGAAAGAAAGAAAGAAAGAAAGAAAGAAAGAAAGAAAGAAAGAAAGAAAGAAAGAAAGAAAGAAAGGAAGAAAGAAAGAAAGAGAGAAAGAAAGAAAAAACAGGGCACTGGCACAACAGTCATAACCTCTGCTTTGCACACACAGAAGGAAAGTTAAAGCCCTGGAGGCGGAGGCGTTCGGAAAGGGAAGGTGGAAGTAGGAAGGACGCCCACGGGATAGAGTGGTCAGAAACAGACCACCTCACCAAAGGGCGCCTTAGACGTTCCAGAGGACAAAATGCCCCTCTTTCCAGGGTAAACACCCATTTGCCAAACTCAGCCAGTGACGGCAAGCAGGAGTTTGCTTTTTTTTTAAGGCGTCTGAGTAACGATGACAAGAGCAAGAAATGAGCTTAATAATGGGACTGACAGGGCCCTGGGCTGGTGACTCTGCTGATGTGCACAGCATCAAAACCCAGGTTCCTCAGTGCGCTCCCTCTGCAGTTCAGGACAGCACTACAACTCACCCCATCAATCACTGCTTAAAAAATCAGTTCTAAAAAAAGACGACCCATTTGAAAGCAGCCGGAGGAGGAAGACAGAGAGTGTCTCACAGAATCCAACCGCTTGTAGCCTCGGAACCATAACAAGAATATGAAACTAGCGGGTCCAGTGTGAGCCAGAACAGAGACGCCGTCACGGCTCTCAGGAGGCTGAGCAGGAAGCGCATGGCTCAGGCCCTGCAACGCCCTAAGGGCGCCTGGAGCAGCCCACAGGCCTGTGTCCTTCGTGTGGGTTCACCTTCCTAGTTTCCTGGGTAAATTCAATGTACAGCATTTATTCGCCAAGAAAAGAACATTCAAATCAAACTACTGTCATAACTCTGAAGGGCTCTTAACACTCCAGTCCACACGTTCAAAAGCCCACAAATATCAGTGCTGCCACTGTGTAGGTAACAATGTTTTGGATGCATCATGCACGTAACCAGTAACGATGTTTTCATGTTTTCCGTAGCCGTCTCATTCAGGATACTAAAATGATCTGTGACGACTTGATACTTAGTTATCTGTGATTTTCAGATAGATTTAACAAGGCTACCTGGCCAAGAAGGCCTCACCCTCCTGAACCTGGGCACCGGTGCCCCTACGTGCACCCGGGGCCTGGGGAGCGCAGTCTCCACCACCTCTCGCTCTTCAATGTTAAATGTCCTCCCGGAGCGCCTGCGTCGTGGGCCCAGGCTCGGCCCCTCCTGGAGAGCCCTTTCCACATTACAGGACAGGGGAAGCCCAGAGCCCGCGCTGCGGCGCCGCTGACGTCCCGGAGTCCCCGCTTCCTGGTCCTTCCCGTCCGCGGAGGCTGGCGGGGAGGGCCTGGGACCCATTTTAGTTTTCGGTTTTGTCACGAGCCGGAAGGCGACAGCACATGCGAGCGCAGGAAACCCTTTTTTAAAATCTTCCAACGGAAACGCGAGGGGCTGCCGGACTGCCTCGGAGACGCTAGGCGGGAACCCAGAGCACCCCTGCCGTTTCCCGCATTGCAGCAGCCGGGACCCCGCCCACGCCGCGGGGGGCCCGAGGCGACAGGAGGCCCGCCGGGATCCGGCCGTTTCTTCCTCGACAAGCTGGGGGGTGGCGTGGGGCGGAGTTGGGGGGCGGGGGCAACTTAAGTGATCGCGCTGTACCCAGGATTCGGAGGGGAAGCCCGGCGCCATCCTACAGCTCAGAGGCAGAACGACCCCGGAAGGTGCTCCAGGCGACCCCCTCTACCAGGCTCAATTTAAAACATAAACCGGAGAGGGTGGAAAGCTCACTATTTTCCGAATGGAGGTTCCTATCGCCATGTTCCTTCCTCCTCCGCCCCACCCGGCAAGGACCCCGGGGCTGCCTTGCCGGCTCCCGCCGCCCCGCAGGTACCCCTGCCGCTCCCGGGCACGGGCTTCTCCCCAGTTCTTCCCGTCGCTTCCCCGCTCTTCTCCCCAGTTCTTCCCATCGCTTCCCCACCTTTCCCCGGGTCCTCCCATCGCTTCCCCCTCTTCTGCCCGGTTCCCCCATCCCCTTTGCCCTGTTCTCCCCTTCTCCCTCTTCTCCCCTTCTCCGTCCGTCCCTCCCTCGCCACCCGGAGGGGGGCGCGCACCTTGAGCATGTCCCCCGCTGGTCAGCACGCCGATGGCCTTGCCGGCCCCGGAGAGGTGCTCCAGGAACTTCCGCAAGGAGCCCTTGGGGGCCCGGGAGTCGTCCGCGTCCAAGGCGAGGAGGCCGAGGGCAGCCGCTAGTCCGGGTGCGCAGCAGGCAATGGAGACCCTGCCGGCGCGCGCCCGACTCGGAAAAGCTGCCCCGCCCGCGCCCCCGCCCGGCCCTAGCGTCAAAGGGTCTTGACGGGCGGGGCCCAAGCGCACAGGAGGGGCTGCGGGGGTGGGGCGCGGCTAGGGGCAGGGGCAGGGGCAGGGAAAGGGGCAGAGAAAGGGGCAGGGGCTGGCCGGGGCCGGGTGTGGGCAGGAGGACCTACGCAGGGGTCGTCGTAGGTGGCTGCCGTGCTAGCGGTGGGTGAGGTCGCGGAGGCGGGGGTAGCACCACAAGTGGGCGGGGTCCCTGGGGGTGGGGCCGCGTTGCCGGTGCGCTAGCCTCGCGGGTGGGTTGGAGGACTCTGGTTGGGGCCTTTAGAGATGCCCGGAGCGCCACAGGTGGGGGCAGGGGCAGCGACCGGGGGAGGGGAGACCGCAAGGGGGCGGGGTCACATCGTTCGCTGGGCGGGCCAAGGCAGGGCGGAATAGAACGCCGGGAGCATCTCCCGGGGCGGGGGGGGGGGGGGCAAGGGAGACCGTGAGTGGGCGCGAACGCCGGGGCCGGTGGAAACCCCGCACTTGCGGGGAGCGCCGATGGCGGGGCGGGGTGGAATTGGGGCGCGGAGACCCCACCTGGACGCGGAGGCTCGCGGCAGGCCCGGTAGATCCGGCTGTTGTCAGCGCCGAGCCCGGCCGCGCGCACAGCTTCTTGTTGGAGGCAGGATTCCTCCTGGGGCTGCGCTAGGAGCCTCTGCGCGCGGCTTCCTCGATCCCCGCCCCCACGTTTTCTCTGCAGCCTGAGGTCGGGAAGGACGCACGGAGAGTGGATCCTCCAGGTGGTGGGAAAAGCTGAGCGCGGCGAGCTTAGCTATGACGAAGCTGCGATTTCCCGGGTCCACGGGGTCTGTGGCGCTCCCGGGCCCCCAGCTCGTCCCGTGGGGAGAAGAATCCTTGGGGTGGGGGAGAGTATCGGGGCGCTACCCTCAGAGACGCCTGGGCGCGCGAAAGTCAGAGTGGGATAGGAGGAGGCGCAACGGGACTGACCTGACGGGGAGGCGGGACGACCCTTCCTCCCTACGGACAGGCGCGCTGCTGTACGCTGTGCCGACCTCGGCTGACTTCACCGGCCAACTCCACGTGCTGAAATACGCACATCCAAAGCGCTGTGCCAGTTGCCCATCCACAGCTTAACAGCCTGGTGGCAGTTACCTGCGATGGGACAGGGAGCAGCCCCTACAAAAGCACGGGCTTATGGGATCCCGGTTCCTTCAGTGCTCACCCCACGAAGAAGGGCTCCCAAACGGCCCCACTCGAGGGCTTTCCGGAGGATGGTCCTGCGCAGTGGGTGTTTGTTGAACAGATAGGAAACAACAAAAGAGACTAAGAAGAGGTTTGTTCTATGAACCCGGGAAAGTGAAGCAATCGCAAAGGAGAGTCTCACCAAAGGGCAATCCTGGGGAAAAGATGGAGAGGCATGGATTTTTCTTGGATGTGTGCCTCATCCTGGGGCTCATCCCGCTGAGCATCAAATATTCATTGCAAAAGAGGAAAAAAATATATATGCTGCAGACAATGCTGGATGGTCTAATCTCTCCCTTGGCCAGAATTAACGGCGAAATTCCTAACCCCTCGTGGTCCTCAGAATCACCTGTCCTATGCACACCCCCATTAAACCACTGAAGTCCAGTTTCTGGGAGCTCAGCCAGGAAATGTGTATTTTTAAACAAACCACCTAGGTTATCCTGATGAATGCAAAGTCAGAGAGCGCTGCTCTCATGCAGTGAACCTGAGCATTATTCTATTAATTAAAAGGGAGAGGCGAATCCTGGCTGTCTTAAGGTGACAGTTGAGTGGCCTTTGCCTTCTGGCGGGCAGAAGAGCAGACCGAGGCTCTAAGCACCTGCACCCACAGCTGGGCTCAGGATCTGTGCTGGAGAATAGAAGGGCTAATTTAATTATTCATGCCTTTTTAGAGCATGTTACATGTGGAGAAGGTGGGCCACACTGAATTTTATTTTAGCCAAATACCCGTTATCTCCTTATACAATTGATATTTTTATATTGAACATTAGGGGATTGGTCATTTGTCATCAAATTGTCTGTAATACAGAAAATGATAGATACAACCTAACAGTTCAAACATGATGAGTTAAATAAATGATGGTAAAAATATGCGCTGCAATAATATTTAGTTGCTGTTACCGCTACAAAGATATGTGTCTACTGACATGGAAATATGTTCAGGACATACAAATAAGTGAAAAGGCAGGCCTAGACGCAGTGCGAGCCTGTGTGTGAGTGCGTGCGTGTGTGTGTGTGTGTGTGTGTGTGTGTGTGAGTCTGCATACATATGTAAATGTTTCTGAGCATTTTATTTCCTTTCTTTTGCTTAGTATAGGCAATGCCATTTTTCTCTGCGATGAACAGGTATTGTTTAGGGAATAGAAATAGCTAATGAAAAACAATAAAATTTAGAGTGTCAAGACCCCCAAGGTTACGGATTATGTTCAAAAGTTTGTCTGTGTATAAGGGCTGGGGTCAGGGTGGTCACTGACGGTCCTCACACATCTGTTCTTATGAGTTTGGCCCATTGCTCAGTCAGTCAGGGAATTAACGTATATTAATATATACCTGTAGCAAAGATGGAAAAGAATAGCTATGGCTTTTTTTTTTTTTGAAAGACATGTATTTCAATGTTGCTACAACTAGAGTTTTTTGTTTGTTTTTTTTTTTTTAACTTTGGCCTTAGCAATGAATCTTCTAATTTAAGAGGAAGATATTACATGCCGTGCTGACCGTACAGCTTCCACCCAGTAGGACCTGAGGTGTGTGCTTGTTCTTTATTGTCCCTTGACAGATTACTCCAAAGGCCCACACCAGCACACACTTATACCCCAGGAATGATTACTCCTTGGGCCAGGAGTTCAGGCAGGCTTCACTGGGCCCTCTGCCCCAGGGGCTCTCCAGGGCTGCAGCAGGTGTCTGCCTAGGGCTGCTGTGTCTTCTGAAGGCTCAGGCTCATCAGGGGAGGAGCTGCTTCCATGCTCACTTCTGTGTTGCTGGCAGGATTCTGTTGCTTGCAGGCTGTTGGACTGAAGGCCCCAGTCTCTCTGTGGCATCAGCTTCAGGTTGCCCTCTGCCCTGGGCGGGTGACTGGCTTTGCCAGAACTAGCACCTACCAAGAGCCAGGGGGAGAGTTCCAGTGGACAGAACCTCAGCTCCTCCCAATCCAATCTCAGGAGAGACCGCCATCTCTTTTGCCTGGTTCTATTCATCAGAAGTGAGCCGCTGAGTCCAGCCCTCTTCTAGGGTCTGGCTGTGAACACTAGAGACAGCGGCCAAGGGGAGCCACTTGGGAGGGTGGTGCTGCCTGGGACCTGCCTAGGACAAGGTGAAGGAGAACATGCATAGGGACAGCTGCCCTTCCCACTTCCCCTCAGTGGTGAGCGCAGGAGTTGCCGATGTGCCCTAAAGGAGTTCTGGCATCCCAGGAGGGAAGCAGCTCCCAGCCATGAGGACACCATGACCCAGTGCCCCAGCATGTGGGGCTGCACATCCCAGGGCTACCTGAGCTGCAGCCTCTTCCCCTTCTCTGCTGTCTCGGCCTGTGCATGGAGTGGGCATCTCAAATCTGCAGGGGACAAACTGAGCTCAGGCCTCTGCACCCCCCACACAACCCCCCATCGCTCAGTCTTCCTTACCTCAGCTCCTGGTGACTCCATCCTCCCAGGGGCTCAGGCTGAAGCCTTGCAGTGCTCTTCCACCCTGGCATCTAAGTCCCTCAGGAAAGTCCCCATTGGCTCTTCATTGCATCTGTAGCCACTAGGGCCAGGCCACCACCTTTGACCTGGACCGGAACAGGCTCCCTCCTCATCCCCTGCTCTGCCCCAACCTCCACCCCACCTCCATGTCTCGGGTGTCCTCAGCTTCAAAGTCAGGGTGCACCTATCAGGATGTAATTCAGGCATCTTCTCTGCTGACTCGGAGTCACAGACCCCACACAAGCCACACTGGCCTGTCCTCTGGTCCCTTCAGATCCTGGTGCTGCCCAGAGGCCCATGCAGGCACCCGACAACCTCAGGCCTAGCCTGCTCTTTCCTCAACCCAGGCCCTCCTCTCCCTACCGACTCTGCCCACTTTCCACAGGTCTGTCCTGCAAGGTCTCCTGCACGGTGAGGCCTCCCCAGATCACCCTCTTAGAAATTTTGGGCTCCATGCACACTCCTGTTCCCTCCCTGCTGCTCTTAAAACATCCTCGTCAGTGTCACATATGGGGCATTTCACCTATCTGCTGGGCTTCTCGAAAGGTCCCCTGGCTGAACTGTGAATGCCGTGGATTCAGAGATCTTTCACTATTCCCTGCTGCAGTCCCAGGGCAACAGCAGAGCCCAGGACAGAGTGAACCTGTCATGGGTGCTGCTGAATGAATGAATGAAGGAGGGAGTGAGTGAGTGAGTGAAGGAGTAAATGAGTGAGTAAATGAGTGAATGGGTGAGTGAGTGAGTCAGTCAGTGAATGAGTGAGTGAGTGGATGAGGGAAGGAGAAATGAGTGAGTGAGTGGGTAAATGACTGAATGAGTGACCGTGAGTGAGTGAATGAATTGCCAAGGGAGTCAATGAGTGAATGAGTGAGTGAGTGAATGGGTGAGTGAATAAGTGAGTAAGTGAATGAATGAGCGTCTTAGTGAATGAGTGAGTGAATAAGCAAGTGAATAAGTGAGTGAATGAGTGAGTGACCGAGGGAATAAATGAGTGATGAGTGAGTGAGTGAGTGAATGAATGAGTGAGTGAGTGAATGAATGAGTGACTTAGTGAATGGGTGAGTGGGTGAATGAGTGAGTGAACAGATGAGTGGGTGAGTGAGTGAATGGGTGAGGGAAAGAGTGAGTGAATGAGTCAGTGAGCGAACAAGTGAATGAGGGAGTGAAGAATTGAGTGAGTGAATGAACAAGTGAGTGAGTGAATGAGTCAATAAATGAGTGAGTGTGTGAGTAAAGGATGAGTGAATGAGTGAGTGAAGAGGTGAATGAGTGAGTGAATGAGTGAATGATTTGAGTGAGTGAATGATTGAGTGAATGAATGAGGAAATGAGTGAGTGAGTGAATAAGTGAGTGAATGAGTGAGTGAATGAGTGAGTGAATGAGTGAATGGGTGAGTGAGTGAAAGGGTGAGTTAGGGAATGACTGAGTGAGTGAATGAGGGAATGAATGAGTGAATGAATGGGTGAGTGAATGAGTGAGTGAGTGAGTGAATGGGTCAGTGAATGAGTGAGTGAATGAGTAAATGAATGAGCAAGTGAGTAAAAGGGTGAGTGAATGAGTGAGTGAGCGAGTGAAGGAGTGAATGAGTGAATGAGTGAGTGAGTGAATGAGTTAACGAGTGAATGAATGAGTGAGTGAATGAGTGAGTGGGTCGCTCAGAGGAGATGAGGACCGGAGTTGCCCTCTGACTGCTACAGTAGACAGGAGCTGAAGGAGTCTGAAGGGTGGGATGTGCTCACGCGGTACATACACCCTGCTCCACACATCCCCAGAGAAACCTAGTCTCACCAGAGGGGTCGCTTGAGAATTATTAGTAACAACCTTTTTCCCAATATTTCATATATGCAGGATGATTTCTTACTTTCCTTGAAAATGCCAATCGTTTTTTGGACTTGGAATTCTCCACTGCTGGTCCACGCCACTGTATTCTCCCATAGGGGTATCCCCCGAGTTGGAGAAAGAGTCATTCCCAGGAATGGGTAAAAGCCAGAAGGGCATCATCAGGTGGGGCACCTTCTCCTATCATCCTCCCCTTCCTGTCTGGGTTACCCTGAGTGACTTGGTTTGGAGGTCTACAAAATGCGGACATATCAAATTTAGATAAAAGCCTAAGCAGTTTAAGAGGTTGCAGTCCTAGCAGGAAGGTCTTTGGCTCCCGGCACCCTCCTCCTGTCCAGTCTCTGCTGGACCCAGGACTCTGACTCCACCTTCGGCCTTGGGGGTTTCCTCCCTTCCTTCCCAGCCACTGAGCCGGCTTGGGCTAATCTGCAACCGCAGAGGTGCAGCCCTCCTCCTTTCCTCCTGCCTCTTCCTCTCTTCTCACTTTCCTTCTGCTTCTTTCAGGACTTTGGAAAGTCCAAGAATAAGCAAAACTGTAGACCAGAAAACGCTGCCTTGAGCCCATTCCCCTCCCAGCAGCTTCCCTTCAGACTCCTTGATCTTGAAAACTTATTTTGCTTCGTATCTAGATGCTAAACTTTATATAGAAAGCAGGTGGGGTTGGTTTCTTGGCCGGGTACAGGGACTCACACCTATAACCCCAGCGCTTTAGAGGCCAAGGGGGAACGATTGCTTGAGGTCACATGTTTGAGACTAGCCTGGGCAACACAGGGAGACCTCGTCTCTACAAAAATTCAAAAAAAAAAATTGCCTGGAGCGATGGCACATCTGTAGTCCCAGGTACTTGGGAGGTCGAGGCAGGAGGATCACTTGAACTCAGGAGTTTGAGATAACAGTGAGCTATGATTATATCACTGCACTCCAGTTTGAGTAAGAGAGTGAGACACTATCTCCTAAAAAAATAAAAATAAAAAGTGCTGGAGTCCAAGCCCACAGCCAATTGCGACATGTAGATCTTTTATTTTTATAATCCGCCTCTCTTGTCTAAGTGCCAAATGACACTTTCATTGTGTGCAACTACTTCCACTTTTGACTGGCTTCTCTTTCCTTATGTATTAAGAATCAGGTTGCATAGAGTTCTGAGAAAATAAAATAATAAATCAGCTGCGTGCCATGGCTCATGTCTATAATCTCAGCACTTTAGGAGGCTGACACAAGGATTGCTTGAGACCAGGAGTTTGAGACCCGCTTTGGCCACATAACGAGATCCTGTCTCTACAAAAAATAAAAATAAAACGTTAGCAGGACATGGTGGCACACCTGTAGTCCCAGCTACTCAGGTGGCGGAGGCCTGAGGATTGGCTCGAGCCTGGGAGGTTGAGACTGCAGTGAGCCGTGATCATACTACTACACTTTGGCCTGAGTGACACAGTGAGACTCTATTTCTAAATAAATAAATAGTATAATATAATATAATATAATATAATATAATACAATATAGTTTAAAAACAGATGGAAGCTTCCCAAGACTTTGATGCAGAAACAGGTTGCCCTGAACCAATTAAAATTAATGTCCAAAAACCGGAAAGAAATGAAAAAAGAAGTTGGATTATTTCTGTAAAGTATGAGGCCACTACAAGTTTTACTTTCTCTAGGACATTTTCTCAGTGGTGTCAACTGAAGTCCACTTCACAGAATGACTTCATCTCCTGAGCACATTGGAGAACGATGATTAAAGAGACTTCCTGGCACTCCCGATATTTTTAGTGTCACATGGAAGCAGCAAGAGTCATATGTGTGAAATAGGTGGTATTAAAAGCGGAAGACATTGGTTTGTTCTTTCATGAACATCATCGGAACATTTCTCTAACGACTAGCGTTATGTCAGAAAATGGGGAGAGAGAGGTGGTTGTTTATTGGCAAATAAGTTACATAAATTTCCCAGTTAGAAAAACAATCATGATTTTAGCCTTGTCAGATGAAGTCAGATATGCCCTATGCTTCAGTTATGGAATGCTACCTCTGAATATTGATTGACAAGTATCTTCCACAGACCTGTGATCTGTCGCTGTGTATAAGCTTGAATTCATAACTACCAGTCCTTGAAGCTCCCTTGCTTCCTGCACTGAACTGAAGTGGCTCCCAACTGAGGCATTCAAGGGAAAACTCACTGAAATATTTGAAACCACCGCCATGAACAAGAATGCTCTTCCTGTATGCTAGGATGTACATCCAGAGGGTTATCTCGTTAGTTGTATATGCCAGCATCCCGCAGGATCTTTTACCTTTTTTGGGTGTGAACTTCGAGATTCTGATGTAAGCTGCAGACCTCTTCCTCTTCCAGGCGGGTTGGAGGAGAAGGCTGTACTGGAGGGGAAGGCTGGGCTGGAGGAAAAGAGTGGGCAGGAGGGAAGGGTGGGCTGGAGGGAAAGGGTGGGCTGGAGGAAAATGGTGGGCAGGAGGGGAGAGAGGGAACCTGTGGTCTTCCTCAGGTTGCAAGAGAAAGAGAGCAGATGGGGAAGGATCAGTTACGTCTTCATCTCACATGCGGTAAATCAGTCCTCTACATAAGCCTTTATATAAGATAAGGTGAACATAGACCAGCTTCCTGTGGAGATGTAGCTATCTGCAGCTATCTGCTTAGGAACAAAAGGAAATGCAGTTTCTTGCATGATTCAGCTTCCAACTTAATGATTTTTTTCCGTTTTGGCTGTGAGTTGGGGTCCCGAGGCTTTATTTTTCCCTGTGCACTATATTGTATGTGAAAATTGTTGTTTGGGACCTAAAGTTGTTTACTTACTCCATCTGCATCCGTTAGCTCCATTTCCATTTGGAGTGGCTTCTGGAAGGCTGGAATTGAAATCCACCAGTGCCCATTTCAAGGTGTTCCCAACATTGCCTGGGAACAAGGAGCCCGGATACGCTTCCCTGTGGATGCAGGTCAGTCATCATAACGCACAGAGATAGCGTTGACCCCAGCCTGGAGCCATTGTCCTGAAAGGGGATTCTTCTCAGCTCGGGCCCGAGACTGATCCCTGAGAAGCGGCTGCTCCATCCCTGAACCCTTCCTGCTTATGTCTCCTTACTTCCTAGTGATCACGGCATTCAGGCTCAGAATGCCGCAGGCCTATCCCACTGGAAGCTGCCGAGGTGCCTCCTGCCACTCAGGACGCCCGGCACAGCAGCAGGATCAAGGGACCAGCAGGGAAGAGGCTGCAGTGATTTGGGGGAACAGCCCAAAAATCACCTGGAGCCTGGTGGCAGGTGGTCCCACCTCCTCCCCAATATTAGGTCCCAGAGAAAATGACAATATGAGCAGCTCATGTCACCATTATTAGCAGAGTCTTTTTATTCTTTCCTTAATTTTTTGCCATTAAATGGAGCTCTATAGGCCCATTTTCTTTTTTTTTTTTTTTTTGACAGAGTCTTGTTCTGTTGCGCAGGCTGGAGTGCAGTGAAGCGATATTGGCTCACTACAAGCTCGGCCTCCCGGGTTCACGCCATTCTCCTGCCTCAGCCTCCCGAGTAGCTGGGACTACAGGGCCCCATCACCATGCATGGCTAATTTTTTGTATTTTTAGTAGAGATAGTGTTTCACTGTGTTAGCCAGGATGGTCTCGATCTCCTAACCTCGTGATCCACCTGCCTCAGCCTCCCAAAGTGCTGGGATTACAGGCATGAGCCACCCCGCCAGGCCTATAGGCCCATTTTCTGCTTTTAATGCCACCAGTACATGAAATTCCAGAGCTGCTTCTGTGAAACATACTTTCATTTTCATTATTTTATTATTCATTACATTAATTCTAGTATTTTATTCTCTTTGTTTTTTTAAGAAGAACTTCAGCGAGAGAGGGGCTATCCCTGCTGCCTTGTGGCTGCAGAAGGAGAGAGAAGGAGCCTCTCCTAAAAAGGGTTTCATGAAAGCCCTGAGGCGAGATACTCACTTCAGAGGGTTCAGGACAAGGACACTCACTTTGTTCTGTGCGGTGTGGAGACACGGGTGAGCGTTCCTCAGTGACACCAACTGGTTCCCTCTTGTCCTCAGCTGCCAGTGCCCTGGGACATGTCATTTGGACAAAACCATTTTCCATGTCCTGCCATCCATTCCACGGAGGCAGGAGAAAAGGGTCTGGAGGCAGGAACATAAGGCCGATTCACCTTGACTTCCGAGAACGAAATGAAATGGAAACTCTTGCGGTGTGACAAGAAATATCCTCTCCATTTACACAGGGCTTACACCGAGTACATGACTTTGTAATTTTACTTCATCCTCTTCATTTACGTAGGGTACACACCAAGTAACCAATGGAAACCTCGAGAGGGGATTTAAGCCCTAGAAACTTCAGTAACGGGCCCCCTGTGCTCAGGCGCTCTCACCCTGTGGAGCGTGCTTTCATTTTCCGTAAATGTCTGCTTTGCTGCTTCATTCTTTCCTTGCTCCATTTTTGCATTGCGTCCAATTCTTGGTTCAAGGCACCAAGAACCTGGACACTTTCAACCAGTAACATTATCTTAATATCTTGTTTTAAAACTGAATTCTGTTTTTCATCTGTTCACCTAGTTTTTAGAAAATAACAATGAAATACCAATTGGAGCTTACCACAGCTTAATAGGAGGGTCACTATGAGCTATACAACAGGTTTGATGTTTAAAAGTTTGCAACATTTTTTATTGCTCTTTCATTTACAAACTACAGTAAACTTTTAGTTTTTTATGTTTAATTATGAAATATATGACACCTAAGAGTCTATAAAATTTGGCTGGGCATGGTGGCTCATGTCTGTAAGCCCAGCACTTTCGGAGGCTGAGGCAGGTGGATCATTTGAAGTCAGGTGTTCAAGACCAGCCTGGCCAATGTGGTGAAACCCGTCTCTACTAAAAAAATACAAAAAGTTAGCTGAGCATCATGGCAGGCACCTGTGATCCCAGCTACTCGGGAGGCTGAGGTGGGAGAGTTGTTTGAACCCAGGAGATAGAAGTTGCAGCAAGCCGAGATCGTGCCATTAAACTCTAGCCTGGGCTACATGAGCAAAACTCCGCCTCAAAAGCAAACAAACAAACAAAACTGAATGCATAATCTGATAGATTAATAATTGCGCTGATGTCATCATGCATCAGCATCGAGTGTCTTGAAAGGCTACAATACGCCCTTCTTTGATCACCTGGGTCTCCCTTCTTCACCCAGACATAGGACTAATGTGTTAATGTTTGTCTTGCTTTTCATAAGTTATATCATTTCTCTGTATATTATTCAGCCATGTCATATGTTATAGTTTGTGAACTGTATGTGGAATAGCAGTGTATTTTTCAGTAATTTCCTTTGTTCACTGTAATTTTTCATTGCTGATGCTTCTAACGGCAGTTCATTTTCACAGCTGTATCATATTCCACAATGTGACTATGCCAGCTTTTTTCCTTGATAGAGATGTATTTGGGTGGCTTTCAAGTGTTTTCTATGTCTACAATCACTGCCTAAATATTCTTACCCCGTATGTGTCTCTTGGAGAAGGCAGTGCAAAGGCATTTCTGGGGCAGACATGCCTGAGAAGGCAAGTGTGAGGCCACAGAGGGGCGTGTCTAGCTTTTTATGAAATACAGTCTCTTAACGGGAGCTACAGCAGTGGATACTTTGCCAGCAGTTGATCTTTTCCACATTTTGGATTTTTGTGGCTCTGCTCAATTTGTTTCTTGATTTATTGGATGTATCCACAGTACTTTGTTTACTTATGTTTTGTAACTTTTTGCACGGGGACTTATCTTTCTTGGAATTTTAAGTGGGGAGATATTTTGAGGACAGGGTTGCATTGTTTCAGCAAAGATGTTCACTCACATGGGGTAGAGGTGAAGTTAGCAGCCGCCTGGTGCCACGTCGATTTGACCCATGCTCTCGAGGTCTTCCAGCATGAACTCCTGGAGGACTGTTTCTCATCGGTTCTCAGGGTCAGTGGTTTTCCCTCCACCCAGCACCAATGCAGGGACAGCTGCTCTCCTTGCTGCTCCTGCTCTGAGGTGGGCTTTTATTTTAAGTCTAAGATGTCAGATTTCTGACCTCATTTTGGAGAGACATCCGGTTTTGTTTCTGATGCCCCATCCTCTGTGCAACTGTCTAAACAGAAAAATAAATTCCACTTTGGTTCCCGCCAATTCCTTATCGACTGCTGTGGATTCCATCCTTCAATGCCAGCCCAGTAATGCACTTACAAAGATGCATTTTTGTAGGTTTTACCCAACATCTCAGTTGTTTTCGTTGGGAAAGCTATTTAGTGTCCCTTATGTTGAAAGTTGGAAGCGCCTGGCAGCACTATAGGTGAGAGAGCTGCTCTTCCCCCTTTTCATCATCTTCACGCTGGGTCCAGGCCTTCTTGACTCTGTGATTAAGATGCCACAATGGGCCGGGCATGGTGGCTCATGCCTGTAATCTTAGCACTTTAGGAGGCCAAGGTGGGTGAATCACCCGAGGCCAGGGGTTCAAGACCAACCTTGCCAACATGGTGAAACTCCATCTCTACTAAGAGTACCAAAAATTAGCCCGGCATGGTGGTGGGTGCCTGTAATCCCAGCTACTCTGGAAGCTGAGGCAGGAGAATCGCTTGAACCCAGGAAGTGGAGGTTGCAGTGAGCTGAGATCACGCCATTGCACTTCAGCCTGGGCAACAGAGTGAGACTCCATCTCAAAATAAATAAATAAACAAAAAAATAAATAGCTGCTATGGCCTCTGAGCTGCTTGCTCTGCCTCTGGCATCCATTCTCATGCCCCACATTAGCAGAGATGCACTCACACCCAGTGGGAAGGCAGGGCGACTGAAGGACTGTTATTATTAACAAGAAAGATAAAATAATTCTGAGGATAATGTATAATTCTGTTTCCTAGAAATATAAAAATGCTCTGATAAATTATTAGAATTAACAAAATTCAGTTTAGCACTCATGTTCCAAATGATCACCAACTTTAATATGCCAATAGTAGCAAGACTAAATAATAAGAGGGAGTGAGGGGGTTCACTCACAAGGGCCAGGCCTCTGCAGAGAGGGCAAGAAGGTCGACTCACTCTGCAGCTTCCTGGCCCATCATCGTTTTCCATGGTGAGAGGCTTATGGGGCCTGGCCCTCCCTCTCCTGCCTGGGGCCTCCAGCTTATTCTCAGGGCTGGGCAAGGAATAAGCCCCATTTAGCTCATTTCCTCACTTGACCTTCTTCTGGACTGAAATGCATTTGCTTTCCGAGTGCTCATCAGGGAGCCGCACATAGAAGCCCTTGTTTTCTCCCCACTGCTGACTGATTCTGGGTTCGAAAATGCCCCCATTCCCCTGACTCCTTGGACACTGCATCTTTAGCTTTCACTCCAAGATTTTGATCTCAGTTAAGGATTCAGAAACTCTCTTTTTAAACTTTATTCTCAGATTGGTTTTCTAAAAGTCAGGCCAAAAAAAAAAAAAAAGACACATAAAGTGGGTGAGTCAAGTGTGAGTGTAAAGTTCCGCGGATGAAGCCGAGCATACACGAACCTCTGTGAGGGCGGCGTCTGTGCTCAGGAGTCATGTTCATCCCAGAGCTTCCCAGGACACAGACCTAAACAAAAGAAAAAAAAGGAGGAAGTAAATGCTAAGATTAGAAGTAAATGCTTAGAAGTAAATGCTAAGATTCTCCATAAAATCCCATTTTTTTGGTGAATGGGGTTTTCCCTTAATTTCTAGGCATTTGGCATCATGGAAATAGAACAGCAGCATCTTCTACCTGCATGGCCGAGCTTTTTCAGGTGGGCAGAATAAACCAGGACAGTATACAGATCAGAGGGCAGGTTGGCAGGTGTGGATGACCACAGAGTATATGGGATGATCCTAAGGGGCCTTTCTACCATGATGTGTATGGGATGCAGGGAGGGGACAGAGAAGCAGGCAGAGAGACAGGGGCGGGGGAGAGTGGGAGAGAGAGAGAGAGAGAGAAAGGGGGAGATAGAGAGGGAGAAAGGGAGGGAGGGAGAGACAGAGAGAGGGAGAGAGAGAGAAAGGCATGGATAGAGGGATGGAGGGAAGGACATAGAGAGGGAGAAAGAGAGAGAGGGAGAGAGAGAGGGAGAGAGGACCAATTCACCACTTTTGTCCAAAAAACCAGGCCAAAGGTCTGGAGCCCGAGCGTACCTTCTCTAAAGGGTTTTGGAGCATATTGTTTTTAATTCCCTTATTCCTGCAGCTCTTCTAGAATATGACCATCTTCTGACTGTTCTATTCTTTTCTTTCTTTTTTTCTTTTATTAAATACACTCCTACAATTTGAGCTTGTTTTCCTATCTTATAAGCTATATCCTGGCAACATTACAGGAATGAGTCTAATTTTATTGTTTTATTTATTTATTTAAACATTTTGCTTTTTCTTTAAGAAAGATTCTAGAAGTGCAATTTCTGGCCCATGGATGCAATTGTGAGGACATTTGTGAAGCTCTTGTCCAATGCCAGTCCAGAAGGCTGGTCCCGAGAAGGCTCCTTGAGAAAGAGGGGGTCTGCTGCACAGCTCCCGGTAGGCACCTGTGCCATTGATCTGGGTTGGCAGGATGCCATGCTCCACAGGTGGCCTCACAGCCTGGGAACTGGGTGTCCTAGAAGAGCCCTGTGGTCCTACTTTGCCCCTCCTGCCACAGTTCCTTCTTCCCTGATGTCATTCTGCTTCTAGGAGGACTTCCTTTTGGTTCCTGTGACCTGGCCTTCTGTTTGATTCGTTACTGAGCAGTCTTAGTTCATTCAGGCTGCTAAGACAAAGTGCCATAGACTGGGAGGTTTATTTTATTTATTATTCATTTATTTATTTATTTATTTATCTTGAAACGGAGCCTTACTCTGTTGCCCAGGCAGGAGAGCAGTGCTGTGATCTCAGTTCACTGCAAGTTCCAACTCCCGAGTTCCAGTGATTTTCCTGCCTCAGCCTCCCGAGTAGCTGGGACTACAGGTGCCCACAATAATACCTGGCATTTTCTATCTTTTTTTGTATTTTTAGTAGACATTTGGTTTCGTCATGTTAGCCAGGGTGGTCTCGATCTCTTGACCTCTTGATCCACTTGGCTTAGCCTTCCAAAGTGCTGTGATTACAGGCGTCAGCCACCGCACCTGGCCTAGACTGGGTGATTTATGAAAAACGGATAATGATTTCTCACAGTCTGGAGGCTGCAAGTCCAAGGTCAATGGAATGGCAGACTTAGCATCTAGCGAGGGCTGCTTTCTGCTTCATCGAAGGAACCATCTCACAACACCCTCCCATGGTGAAGGAGCAGGCCAGCTTACCGGGGTCTCTTTTACAAATCTCATTCTGGCTCCCAGAAGCCAGGGGGGCGGGCCGGGGGTGGCGGCTGGGAGCCCGATCGCGGGGGGTGCCTGCACCCCCGGCGATGGGGCTCCCAGAAGCCAGGGGGGCGGGCCGGGGGTGGCGGCTGGGAGCCCGATCGCGGGGGGTGCCTGCACCCCCGGCGATGGGGCTCCCAGAAGCCAGGGGGGCGGGCCGGGGGTGGCGGCTGGGAGCCCGATCGCCGGGGGTGCCTGCACCCCCGGCGATGGGGCTCCCAGAAGCCAGGGGGGCGGGCCGGGGGTGGCGGCTGGGAGCCCGATCGGGGGGCGTGCCTGACCCCCCGGCGATGGGGCTCCCAGAAGCCAGGGGGGCGGGCCGGGGGTGGCGGCTGGGAGCCCGATCGGGGGGCGTGCCTGACCCCCCGGCGATGGGGCTCCCAGAAGCCAGGGGGGCGGGCCGGGGGTGGCGGCTGGGAGCCCGATCGCGGGCGGTGCCTGACCCCCCGGCGATGGTGCTCCCAGAAGCCAGGGGGGCCGTCTGGGGGTGGCTCCTGGCAACCTGATCTGGATATTTGGAAGAGTATCACAAGGGGTTTTCCAGTGTCTGTAATTCTGAGATTAATATCTGTCTCTCGGCCTTGGAATATTGAGAAGGATGAAACAGGGTGAATGTCCACCCTGTGTCACATTGCGAGTAATATCAGCCTGTCCCCTCCATGGGTATTATTAACAATATCCCAGACTGGGTGTACGCCTCCTGCTGTACAGAGTGCAATATCATCCTCTCCCTCCCAGGATAGTAATTACAATATCACTGGGCGGGAGCACACAGCCTGTGAATTATTATCATCCTCTCCAACTCCGTATACTAGGAACTATATCTCAGAAAAACTGTCCCCTCAGTGCCATATTCGGACTAATAGCAAAGGCTTCTTCCGGGAATATTAGGAGCAATATTACCGCGTAGCTATCCATCCATTGCTATAATTGGAGTCATGTGATACTCTACCCCCGTTCATATTAGGATCAGTGTCACGTGGTGAGTGTACACCTACTGCGATATTAAAACTAAAGTCCTGCTTTCCGACCCTGGTTATTAAGAACAGCATCACAAGTAGGTTTACACTTCCTGTGGAATGAGGAATAATAATATGATTATTACTCATCAATGATCGATTTTAATAATTATCAATGATACTAAAAATTCATAAGATACCATTATTAATTATGGATAATGATTTTCAATACATGATTATGCCTGCTTTCAATTAATTATTAATATTAATGTCATCAAATAATATTATTAGTTCCTAATACTAATCATTATTGTATTCCCAGCATCACTGGGTATTGATTTAAGTCACATTAATTGCTAATATCATAATATTATTATTAATAGTGATATTACTAATAATTATGATTACAAATGGTTAACCTTTTAAACCAGTATTCATTTTTACTCTCTTTATTGTGATCATTGATATCAATAATTATTATTAATATTAATATAATTATGAATATTAATGATTAATAGGCTTGCTCCTGATGTAAACCCGGGAGAGGACGATGTTAATTTCTATATCACAACGGTGTACACCCCACGTGACAGAGTTTCCAACTTCTGCTTGGGACAGGAGGATATGACAATCAGTTTCACTGGAAGTAGAAACAACGGTGGGATACTGTTCTGAATATTCAGGGAGGAAGAGGCTGATGTGACTCCTAATACAGAGGGGGTTACTCCCTCTGAGGGTGTGCACACTGGGGGTGTACAATCGTCTGAGAAGGAGTTGAAAATTTTCCGATGGGGAGATGATGTTACTCAGAATATGAGAAAGAGGCTGGGGGTCCACAAGGCTCCCAGAAGCCAGGGGGGCGGGCCGGGGGTGGCGGCTGGGAGCCCGATCGCGGGGGGTGCCTGCACCCCCGGCGATGGGGCTCCCAGAAGCCAGGGGGGCGGGCCGGGGGTGGCGGCTGGGAGCCCGATCGCGGGGGGTGCCTGCACCCCGGCGATGGGGCTCCCAGAAGCCAGGGGGGCGGGCCGGGGGTGGCGGCTGGGAGCCCGATCGCGGGGGGTGCCTGCACCCCCGGCGATGGGGCTCCCAGAAGCCAGGGGGGCGGGCCGGGGGTGGCGGCTGGGAGCCCGATCGCGGGGGGTGCCTGCACCCCCGGCGATGGGGCTCCCAGAAGCCAGGGGGGCGGGCCGGGGGTGGCGGCTGGGAGCCCGATCGCGGGGGGTGCCTGCACCCCCGGCGATGGGGCTCCCAGAAGCCAGGGGGGCGGGCCGGGGGTGGCGGCTGGGAGCCCGATCGCGGGGGGTGCCTGCACCCCCGGCGATGGGGCTCCCAGAAGCCAGGGGGGCGGGCCGGGGGTGGCGGCTGGGAGCCCGATCGCGGGGGGTGCCTGCACCCCCGGCGATGGGGCTCCCAGAAGCCAGGGGGGCGGGCCGGGGGTGGCGGCTGGGAGCCCGATCGCGGGGGGTGCCTGCACCCCCGGCGATGGGGCTCCCAGAAGCCAGGGGGGCGGGCCGGGGGTGGCGGCTGGGAGCCCGATCGCCGGGGGTGCCTGCACCCCCGGCGATGGGGCTCCCAGAAGCCAGGGGGGCGGGCCGGGGGTGGCGGCTGGGAGCCCGATCGCGGGGGGTGCCTGCACCCCCGGCGATGACCGGCGATGGGGCTCCCAGAAGCCAGGGGGGGCGGGCCGGGGGTGGCGGCTGGGAGCCCGATCGCGGGGGGTGCCTGCACCCCCGGCGATGGGGCTCCCAGAAGCCAGGGGGGCGGGCCGGGGGGTGGCGGCTGGGAGCCCGATCGCGGGGGGTGCCTGCACCCCCGGCGATGGGGCTCCCAGAAGCCAGGGGGGCGGGCCGGGGGTGGCGGCTGGGAGCCCGATCGCGGGGGGGTGCCTGCACCCCCGGCGATGGGGCTCCCAGAAGCCAGGGGGGCGGGCCGGGGGTGGCGGCTGGGAGCCCGATCGCGGGGGGTGCCTGCACCCCCGGCGATGGGGCTCCAGAAGCCAGGGGGGCGGGCCGGGGGTGGCGGCTGGGAGCCCGATCGCGGGGGGTGCCTGCACCCCCGGCGATGGGGCTCCCAGAAGCCAGGGGGGCGGGCCGGGGGGTGGCGGCTGGAGCCCGATCGCGGGGGGTGCCTGCACCCCCGGCGATGGGGCTCCCAGAAGCCAGGGGGGGCGGGCCGGGGGTGGCGGCTGGGAGCCCGATCGCGGGGGGTGCCTGCACCCCCGGCGATGGGGCTCCCAGAAGCCAGGGGGGCGGGCCGGGGGGTGGCGGCTGGGAGCCCGATCGCGGGGGGTGCCTGCACCCCCGGCGATGGGGCTCCCAGAAGCCAGGGGGGCGGGCCGGGGGTGGCGGCTGGGAGCCCGATCGTGGGGGGTGCCTGACCCCCTGGCGATGGGGCTCCCAGAAGCCAGGGGGGCCGTCCGGGGGTGGCTCCTGGCAACCTGATCTGGATATTTGGAAGAGTATCACAAGGGGGTTTTCCAGTGTCTGTAATTCTGAGATTAATATCTGTCTCTCGGCCTTGGAATATTGAGAAGGATGAAACAGGGTGAATGTCCACCCTGTGCCACATTGCGAGTAATATCAGCCTGTCCCCTCCATGGGTATTATTAACAATATCCCAGACTGGGTGTACGCCTCCTGCTGTACAGAGTGCAATATCATCCTCTCCCTCCCAGGATAGTAATTACAATATCACTGGGCGGGAGCACACAGCCTGTGAATTATTATCATCCTCTCCAACTCCGTATACTAGGAACTATATCTCAGAAAAACTGTCCCCTCAGTGCCATATTCGGACTAATAGCAAAGGCTTCTTCGGGAATATTAGGAGCAATATTACCGCGTAGCTATCCATCCATTGCTATAATTGGAGTCATGTGATACTCTACCCCCGTTCATATTAGGATCAGTGTCACGTGGTGAGTGTACACCTACTGCGATATTAAAACTAAAGTCCTGCTTTCCGACCCTGGTTATTAAGAACAGCATCACAAGTAGGTTTACACTTCCTGTGGAATGAGGAATAATAATATGATTATTACTCATCAATGATCGATTTTAATAATTATCAATGATACTAAAAATTCATAAGATACCATTATTAATTATGGATAATGATTTTCAATACATGATTATGCCTGCTTTCAATTAATTATTAATATTAATGTCATCAAATAATATTATTAGTTCCTAATACTAATCATTATTGTATTCCCAGCATCACTGGGTATTGATTTAAGTCACATTAATTGCTAATATCATAATATTATTATTAATAGTGATATTACTAATAATTATGATTACAAATGGTTAACCTTTTAAACCAGTATTCATTTTTACTCTCTTTATTGTGATCATTTAATAACAATAATTATTATTAATATTAATATAATTATGAATATTAATGATTAATAGACCTGCTCCTGATGTAAACCCGGAGAGGGACGATGTTAATTTCTATATCACAACGGTGTACACCCCACGTGACAGAGTTTCCAACTTCTGCTTGGGACAGGAGGATATGACAATCAGTTTCACTGGAAGTAGAAACAACGGTGGGATACTGTTCTGAATATTCAGGGAGGAAGAGGCTGATGTGACTCCTAATACAGAGGGGGGTTACTCCCTCTGAGGGTGTGCACACTGGGGGTGTACAATCGTCTGAGAAGGAGTTGAAAATTTTCCGATGGGGAGATGATGTTACTCAGAATATGAGAAAGAGGCTGGGGGTCCACAAGGCTCCCAGAAGCCAGGGGGGGCGGGCCGGGGGTGGCGGCTGGGAGCCCGATCGCGGGGGGTGCCTGCACCCCCGGCGATGGGGCTCCCAGAAGCCAGGGGGGCGGGCCGGGGGGTGGCGGCTGGGAGCCCGATCGGGGGGCGTGCCTGATCCCCCGGCGATGGGGCTCCCAGAAGCCAGGGGGGCGGGCCGGGGGTGGCGGCTGGGAGCCCGATCGGGGGGCGTGCCTGACCCCCCGGCGATGGGGCTCCCAGAAGCCAGGGGGGCGGGCCGGTGGTGGCGGCTGGGAGCCCGATCGGGGGGCGTGCCTGACCCCCCGGCGATGGGGCTCCCAGAAGCCAGGGGGGCGGGCCGGGGGTGGCGGCTGGAGCCCGATCATGGGGGGTGCCTGACCCCCTGGCGATGGGGCTCCCAGAAGCCAGGGGGGCCGTCCGGGGGTGGCTCCTGGCAACCTGATCTGGATATTTGGAAGAGTATCACAAGGGGTTTTCCAGTGTCTGTAATTCTGAGATTAATATCTGTCTCTCGGCCTTGGAATATTGAGAAGGATGAAACAGGGTGAATGTCCACCCTGTGCCACATTGCGAGTAATATCAGCCTGTCCCCTCCATGGGTATTATTAACAATATCCCAGACTGGGTGTACGCCTCCTGCTGTACAGAGTGCAATATCATCCTCTCCCTCCCAGGATAGTAATTACAATATCACTGGGCGGGAGCACACAGCCTGTGAATTATTATCATCCTCTCCAACTCCGTATACTAGGAACTATATCTCAGAAAAACTGTCCCCTCAGTGCCATATTCGGACTAATAGCAAAGGCTTCTTCCGGGAATATTAGGAGCAATATTACCGCGTAGCTATCCATCCATTGCTATAATTGGAGTCATGTGATACTCTACCCCCGTTCATATTAGGATCAGTGTCACGTGGTGAGTGTACACCTACTGCGATATTAAAACTAAAGTCCTGCTTTCCGACCCTGGTTATTAAGACAGCATCACAAGTAGGTTTACACTTCCTGTGGAATGAGGAATAATAATATGATTATTACTCATCAATGATCGATTTAATAATTATCAATGATACTAAAAATTCATAAGATACCATTATTAATTATGGATAATGATTTTCAATACATGATTATGCCTGCTTTCAATTAATTATTAATATTAATGTCATCAAATAATATTATTAGTTCCTAATACTAATCATTATTGTATTCCCAGCATCACTGGGTATTGATTTAAGTCACATTAATTGCTAATATCATAATATTATTATTAATAGTGATATTACTAATAATTATGATTACAAATGGGTAACCTTTTAAACCAGTATTCATTTTTACTCTCTTTATTGTGATCATTACTATCAATAATTATTATTAATATTAATATAATTATGAATATTAATGATTAATAGGCTTGCTCCTGATGTAAACCCGGGAGAGGACGATGTTAATTTCTATATCACAACGGTGTACACCCCACGTGACAGAGTTTCCAACTTCTGCTTGGGACAGGAGGATATGACAATCAGTTTCACTGGAAGTAGAAACAACGGTGGGATACTGTTCTGAATATTCAGGGAGGAAGAGGCTGATGTGACTCCTAATACAGAGGGGGTTACTCCCTCTGAGGGTGTGCACACTGGGGGTGTACAATCGTCTGAGAAGGAGTTGAAAATTTTCCGATGGGGAGATGATGTTACTCAGAATATGAGAAAGAGGCTGGGGGTCCACAAGGCTCCCAGAAGCCAGGGGGGCGGGCCGGGGGTGGCGGCTGGGAGCCCGATCGCGGGGGGTGCCTGCACCCCCGGCGATGGGCTCCCAGAAGCCAGGGGGGCGGGCCGGGGGTGGCGGCTGGGAGCCCGATCGCGGGGGGTGCCTGCACCCCCGGCGATGGGGCTCCCAGAAGCCAGGGGGGCGGGCCGGGGGTGGCGGCTGGGAGCCCGATCGCGGGGGGGGGTGCCTGCACCCCCGGCGATGGGGCTCCCAGAAGCCAGGGGGGCGGGCCGGGGGGTGGCGGCTGGGAGCCCGATCGCGGGGGGTGCCTGCACCCCCGGCGATGGGGCTCCCAGAAGCCAGGGGGGCGGGCCGGGGGGTGGCGGCTGGGAGCCCGATCGCGGGGGGTGCCTGCACCCCCGGCGATGGGGCTCCCAGAAGCCAGGGGGGCGGGCCGGGGGGTGGCGGCTGGGAGCCCGATCGCGTGGGGGTGCCTGCACCCCCGGCGATGGGGCTCCCAGAAGCCAGGGGGGCGGGCCGGGGGGGTGGCGGCTGGGAGCCCGATCGCGGGGGGTGCCTGCACCCCCGGCGATGGGGCTCCCAGAAGCCAGGGGGGCGGGCCGGGGGTGGCGGCTGGGAGCCCGATCGCGGGGGGGTGCCTGCACCCCCGGCGATGGGGCTCCCAGAAGCCAGGGGGGCGGGCCGGGGGTGGCGGCTGGGAGCCCGATCGCGGGGGGTGCCTGCACCCCCGGCGATGGGGCTCCCAGAAGCCAGGGGGGCGGGCCGGGGGTGGCGGCTGGGAGCCCGATCGCGGGGGGTGCCTGCACCCCCGGCGATGGGGCTCCCAGAAGCCAGGGGGGCGGGCCGGGGGTGGCGGCTGGGAGCCCGATCGCGGGGGGTGCCTGCACCCCCGGCGATGGGGGCTCCCAGAAGCCAGGGGGGGCGGGCCCGGGGGTGGCGGCTGGGAGCCCGATCGCGGGGGGTGCCTGCACCCCCGGCGATGGGGCTCCCAGAAGCCAGGGGGGCGGGCCGGGGGGTGGCGGCTGGGAGCCCCGATCGCGGGGGGTGCCTGCACCCCCGGCGATGGGGCTCCCAGAAGCCAGGGGGGCGGGCCGGGGGGTGGCGGCTGGGAGCCCGATCGCGGGGGGGTGCCTGCACCCCCGGCGATGGGGCTCCCAGAAGCCAGGGGGGCGGGCCGGGGGTGGCGGGCTGGGAGCCCGATCGCGGGGGGGTGCCTGCATCCCCCGGCGATGGGGCTCCCAGAAGCCAGGGGGGCGGGCCGGGGGTGGCGGCTGGGAGCCCGATCGCGGGGGGTGCCTGCACCCCCGGCGATGGGGCTCCCAGAAGCCAGGGGGGCGGGGCCGGGGGTGGCGGCTGGGAGCCCGATCGCGGGGGGTGCCTGCACCCCCGGCGATGGGGCTCCCAGAAGCCAGGGGGGCGGGCCGGGGTGGCGGCTGGGAGCCCGATCGCGGGTGGTGCCTGCACCCCCGGCGATGGGGCTCCCAGAAGCCAGGGGGGCGGGCCGGGGGGTGGCGGCTGGGAGCCCGATCGCGGGGGGTGCCTGCACCCCCGGCGATGGGGCTCCCAGAAGCCAGGGGGGCGGGGCCGGGGGTGGCGGCTGGGAGCCGATCGCGGGGGGTGCCTGCACCCCCGGCGATGGGGCTCCCAGAAGCCAGGGGGGCGGGCCGGGGGGGTGGCGGCTGGGAGA
>NW_027257646.1:0-52497 GCF_043159975.1 Macaca nemestrina | reverse complement strand
AAAGAAGATGAAGAGATGAGAAGGTATAAATTCTAAATGCAGCTCTCAGGCTGGGCTTCAGAACAGGGCTTAGGCAACAAGTTAGAATGCAAGGCTGATGGCGGGAACGGAAACACTGAAACCCAACTTGCATATCACGCCCAGATCATGAGCCTTGAATGCCAAGCCAGGGAACCCATCCTTGATCTTAACAACAAAAAATCACTGGGGTGGGTGTGGAGGCTCATGCCTGTAATCCAGTGCTTTGAGAGGCTGAGGTGAGAAGACTGCTTGAGGACAGGAGTTTGAAACCACTCTCGACAACACAGCAAGACTCTGTCCTTACAAAAAATTTAAACATTAGCTAGGCAGGATAGCACACCTGTAATCCCAGCTACTCAGGAGGCTGAGGCGGGAGGATCACTTGAGCCCAGGAATTTAGGGTTACCGTGAGCTGTGATTCTGTTGCTGCATTCCAGCCTGAGCAACAGAGCAAGGGCATGTCTCAAAAATAAAATGAAATAAAATCACTAAAAGTTTGTATAGACATAAAGTATAAAATCATACCATATATGATTTAATCCAGATATATAATATAAATTAGAGGGGGAAAAGAGAAATTAGGAAGCTATTATAAGAAGACAAGACTCAACTAAGACATGAGCAAAGGCCCTTGGCTCACAGCGCTATCTTTATATAAAGGAATAAACTACCACATTTATTTTCATGGCATCACCAACTTAGATACAGGCTACAGTATTCTGGAACCATCTCTGTATCAGTCAAATCAGATGGCCATAATACTATAGGCAAATACCATAAAAAACACCATAAAAATACTATAGGCAAATACCATAAAAAAATGTAAAAACTGTGTGGTTTAAACATTAGTTTATTTCTCCCAGCTCTGGAGGCTGGAAGTTCAAGATCAAGGTGTCGGCCAACTCAGTTCTGGGAAAGGGACCTCTTCCTGGCTTGCAGATAGCCACCTTTCTTCTTGTTTCCTCACACCAGGGCAGTGGGGGCTCTCTGCTTTCTCTTTTTTTTTTGAGACAGAGTCTCACTCTGTCACCAGGCTGGAGTGCAGTGACACAATCTCAGCTCACTGCAACTTCCGACACCCTGGTTCAAGCAACTCTCCTGACTCAGCCTCCCGAGTAGCTGGGATTACAGGCACGTGCCACCACACCCAACTAATTTTTGTATTTTTAGTAGAAACGGTTTCAGGATGGTCTCAATCTCCTGATGTCGTGATCTGCCCACCTCGGCCTCCCAAAGTGCTGAGATTACAGGTGTGAGCCACCACACCCGGCCTGGTTTCTCTACTTCTAAGGGCACTAATCCTGTCAGACCAGGGCCCACGCTCATGACCTCATCTAACCCTAATCACCTCTCAAAGGTCCTATCCCCTAATACCATCACACTGGCAGTTAGGGCTCCAGTACAAGAATCTGGAGGGGACATAAACATTCGGTTTATAACAATGTCTTTTCAATCCTGTTGAAAAAAACAACCAAATGAGTAGGCGACAAAGTACCTTATATGTAAACAAGTCAGAACTTTTCATATTTCTGCGAACACATTAAGGTCAATTTAAAATGTCTGATAACAAGAGTCAGAAGCAGAGATAAATGAAAGTTAGTTACTCTGCATTTTAGGGCCACCTTGAGTTGTCTTCCAATGACATTGTGGCACAAAGAACACTGCTTTCTATTCTTGGTTTTGCCACCAAAGAAGCTGGAACATTTCCCTGTATTTCCGTTTATCTTGAAAATCACTGGGCTGACCTAGCAGACCTCCAAGGTCCCTTCCATTCACAAATTCCACAAATAGCTTCCTACCAACAGAGGCTACACAAATAAACTACACCGACCAAGGGGAAAGCTAACACTAGCAAACAATGAGATGCACAAAAGACAAGACGTATAGAGAAGTGGATCAACCACAAACTGGTGGACGATGAGCCGGCGGGGGATAAAAACACATTCCCTAACGATGGACAGACAGGCAATGGCGCTGAGGTAGTATTGTTGAAGATTTCCTATTTTACAACTTCAAGATAAATGGCCCAATTGTTTATATTCATTCTGATTAAATGTGAACGTGAAAACTTCCTCCAGGGGACACAGACATCTAAAAAGTTCCCAATGTATCCAATTTGTCATTTGATATTTTTACTGACAAGAAAAATGAGGGACTGAATATACAAACAGAACATGCCTGATCATATGTATAAAGACAGAACTCAGACCACAACCTGTAGCTGCCCACCCAGGAAACCAATCCCCTATCTACAGTAAACAGCCAGGAGGCCAGCCAGGCTAGCACATCAGACAGGAAGCCGAACTGCTCTCTCTCCACAACCCAGAAACTAAACCATGATTCTGACCCACGTGGCCAGGACTTGACTCAAAACTGACATCCACCCTAATTTTGGCCCCTATTTCCATTTAGGATAATTCAAAGAAAGCCAAATACGCCCCTAACGAATCACATAGGACACCCCACTTCTGCACAGCCGCCTCCAGCCCCCACAACAGCCTCCACTGAGAGCCGTTCTTTTCCATCCTGAAGCTTCCCCACTCCTCATCTGCCACTCACTTGCATGTCAGTCTCTGTCACACGCAAGTGATGGTGCCGACTCCCTTGCCACAGCAGCTCTGAGAAAGTCATCTCTGCCTGTCTCATGTGGGCGGCCTTCCTTTATTTTCCCCAAATAATCAGTCTTAAATGAGGGGCTTCTCTCTATATGGCCCAGCTACACAATTCAGAAGCCCAGCATGGCAATTCCAAGCCTGGAAAGACCATACACCCCTCAGGTCTTCTTTCCACAAAACACAGCTTCCTTGAGTTCTTCAGTCACTCCCCACCAACCAGGGAAGGAACCACGTGTTATGGAAAGATCAAGGGTCTTGAAGTCAAACTTCTGAGTTCATCAAGTACTTCATCTTTCCACTTAACAAATTACATGGCCTTGGCCAGGCGTGGTGGCTCACACCTGTAATCCCAGCACTTTGGGAGGCCGAGTTGGGCGGATCACCCAAGGTTGAGAGTTCAAGACCAGCCTAACCAACATGGAAAAATCCCGTCCCTACTAAAAATATGAAATCAGCCTGGTGTGGTGGCTCATGCCTGTCATCCCAGCAACTCGGGAGGCTGAGGCAGGAGAATCACTGGAACTTGGGAAGCAGAGGTTGTGGTGAGCCAAGATCATGCCATTGCATTCCAGCCTAGACAAGAAGAGCAAAACTCTGTCTAAAAAAAAAAAAAAAAAAAAAAAAATGACGTGAACTTTAACAATTTTCTTAACTTCTCTAAGCCTCTATCTTCATCTTCAATAAAATAATTTTACCTCTAAGATTGCATTAAATGGAATCCCACATGTAAAACAGCTGACAAATATTAGGGGCCCAACAGCTGTGCGCTCCTACTGCCGCCCCACTTTACCCCAAGGGAGAAGCGCAAGATGTCCAGAAAAAGCCTGTTGATCCCTACACCTCAGCATCCTGTGTTCACACAAGGCGCAGTGGCATCCAGACTTACCTGGGTCACCCAAAGACAAGCCATGTTTTGATTTGTCAACTTAGGTACACATGGCTTCTAACGTTCACCATACATGATCCATAATTTAGAAGAGATTTTCCTACACTACCCCGCGGTTCTATTTTAGCAGACTTAGATGTGCCATAATAGCTCACTCTCTTAAGCCCTCTTCAGTATCAAAAACGAAACTTTAATCTGTAACACAGTTATCAGCCGTGAAAGTGGAAAAGGTACCTATGAGTCAAAATGACCCTCTGCCCCCCTCCGCCCCACCCTACAAAAAGCTGTTCAGGAGTATTTGGGCTGCTTATGAGAATGCTGTCTGTATTCCCAGGGACAGACAAATGCCTACCCTGGTTAGAAGCTGCACTGCTCAGCCTCTAGAAAGCTCCCCACACCCTCTACCCAAGGAGAAGAGAAGCAAATGGGGTGGCCAGGCTCCAGGACGTGGACTGTTTAGTGTGGTTTCTGCAGTCCAGGTCACCGCCATGGGTGAAGCTTTTCCTTCCTTCTTTTCCAACCAAGTGGCCAAGGTCCTACGGCTGCTGTAGGGCCTCTTCCCCAGGATGAGACAGCCCAGCCATTCCCCTTCCCTCTTTTTTTTTTTTGAGATGGAGTCTCACTCTGTCACCCAATCTGCACTGCAGTGGTGCAATCTTAGCTCACTGCCACCTCTGCCTCCCGGGTTCAAACAATTCTCCTGCCTCAGCCTCCCTGGTAGCTGGGGTTACAGGCGCCCAGCACCACGCCCAGCTAATTTTTATATTTTTAGTAGAGATGGAGTTTCAACTTGTTGGCCAGGCTGCTCTCGAACTCCCGACCTCAGGTGATCCACCTGCCTCGGCCTCCCAAAGTGCTGGGATTACAGGCATGAGCCACCACATCTGGCCGAGTCAGCCCAGCCATCCTGACTTTTTGTTCTGGCAAAATTACTCTCTTCCACGTCTGCCTTCCAAGTAGCTAAATCAGAGATCTGGCCTTGGGGCAGGCTTGAAGAATCCCTGTGTTTTGGTCCTCAAGAGGTCCTACCATGGTCTGGGACAATTCCAAGACTTGTGTTCTTAAAGAGGAAAGAAACCTCACATACACGGCTCTCGCAGAGCTCAGGCAGAGCTCAGGCAAGCCTTGGGAGGCGGCCCTAAGGTTTGGGTGTGCCATCTATGATAACAGCTAAGAGATCTGAAGCCAGCTGTCTGGGTTCCAACCTCAATTCCAACAGCACTGGCTGTGTGATGTTAGACAACGTCCCCAGCCTCTCTGTGGTTCAGTTTCCTCACTCTAAAAGGGCCACAATAATAGAGCTGCTCTAAAAATTAAGTGAATTGGTGCATATAAGGTATTCAGAACAATGCTTGGCACATGGGGGAGTTCAATAGACACGTAATGAACAGAGTAACTTAGCAATTAGTAAATATACTCATCCAGGCCAGGCGCGGTGGCTCACGCCTGTAATTCCAAAACTTTGGGAGGCTGAGGCGAGAGGATCACTTGAGCCCAGGAGTTTGAGACTAGCATGGGCAACACAGCAATATTCCATCTCTACAAATGTGTTTCTGTAACATATATGTATATATAGACTCATATATTCACAGTGTATTTATAATACACAAAATAGCGGAATACAGACTTAACTATTCACAATGGTTACTTCTAGAGAAGGGGAAATGCAAGTTTCAGCTTTTTATGCTACACATATATTCTTGTATCATCTGAAATATTTAAGCAAATTGTATGTATAAATTTGCCCCCAAACACATAGCAGAACAATGTAGTTTTGACTCAAAAATCTTCAAATCATGATGGAATTGTCCTGTGAAAGTAAAGTTATAGAGATGAAAAGTCTCCCTCCAGCCTAAATGCTCTTTCATATGACCTATATTACACACACCAATGCAGATGCCCCAATCCTTTCTCCACTGTCATAAGAATTTTTCAGTGAACTGTATACCCCTTTACAAACTAGATGATAGTTAGAGTTACCAGGCAAGAACGTGGATCCAGTTCTGCTTTTTCAAAGCCCAATGTTCCTCACATAATAGCAATGCATTCTTCAACCGGTCAACTGCCCCCAACACCTGAGCTCTCTGTTGTACACAACTCAGCGAGGCCTGGGAGAAAGCAGGTGCAAATTTCACTTACTCAGTAACAACACATCCCACCTGATTCCTCTGCTGGGCTAGTTCTCAAGTCATCTTTTTCTAAGCTTTCATTCAGCTCTACCACATGTACCTAGGCTGGGTAAAATACTTTACCAGGCTTTTTTTTTTTGAGATGGAGTTTCACTCTCTAGCCCAGGCTGGAGTGCAGTGACACCATCTCGGCTCACTGTAACCTCCACCTCCCGGGTTCAAACGATTCTCCTGCTTCAGCCTCTCAAGTAGCTGGGACTACAGGCACACCCAGGACTACCACCACACCCAGCTAATTTTTGTATTTTTAGTAAAGATGGGGTTTCATCACATTGGCCAGGCTGGTCTCAAACTCCTGACCTCATGATCCGCCCGCCTTGGCCTCCCAAAGTGCTGGGAATACAGGCGTAAATCACCGCACCTGGCCTACTTTACCAATTTTATTCCTGAATTAAACCTGTTATTACTATCAATAATGTCAATCAGTGCCATTTCATTCACCGTATGACACACACAAAGCACTCCATACTCGCTCCACCTATCTGCTTTTCTGCAATGGCCACAGTGTTCCCCATCTTACATGAGAGGCACAGACAAAGACAATGACTTCTCCAAGGTTTTGTAATTCACAATCAGTGGCAGAACCAACATGACCAACCACGTCTGGCCAAGGCCTGTGTTTCAGCCACACCATCTGGTTGCTGCCCCTAAGGCTCAATGGGCAAGTAACAGATCACTCCGATTGCAGAGGCTTCAGAAATGCCTTCCACCATGGTACAATGGACGGTTCGCTCTCAGAAGGGGAGGCAGGGGTGGGAATCAGCACACAGTTCTGCTAGGTTTCTCATACAGGGCACAGACTATGTATTTTGTGCCTTGCTTTGCAGGTGAAATGTCTCCTGCCCCCTGTACAACAGCTTTCTTTGTCCTCTCCACATAAAAGTACAACTGAGTTCCTCAGGGAAAGACAGTGATCACTGCCCTGTGCCACACCTGACTGATGTCCAAACAAGTGGACACACAGGCTCTTCTCTTATGGCCCAGGCTGCCCCCATCTGCTAAGCATCAAAAACTACACGTAGGATTTGCAGAACATGAATGACATGGAGGTGACTGCTTTATCTCTGTTGAAAACTTACTGCACTCTCTTAAAAAAAGGGAATTCAGGAAAAACTGAACATTTGAGGCTGGCTGGCTGTAATCTTCAGCTGCTGAGAAAGCCTCAGCTGCTCGGTTCCACTGTGGAAATCCAACTCCTCCCTCAAAGTCCAACTCAAGTACACCTCCTCTGCGGAGGCAGTACTTGACTGCCCCTTCCTCCCTTTCACAAGCATGTGTTCCCTCTGCAGTCCCAGAGCATTCTATCACCACCTCTGGAGCCACGCTGTCCCAGCCTACAGCCAGCTCAGTGCACAGCTGCCTCTCCCTTTGTGTACCTGCAGGCCCCACCTGGGCTGCAAGGCTGCCTTCTTCTCCACACAGGCGGCACTCAGGAACTACTGAATGAGGGAGGGAGTGGATGAGCAAGATCAGCCAAGGGCTACAGGGAGTGACCTGCAGCTCCCAGCAGGAACAGCCCCTGCCCTGCCAATCCGGAGGTGCTGGCTCTGTTCTCAGCAGGGCCGCTAAAAGCTCCCTTATAACAGCTCTAGGCCACAATGGTCAACTTGGTGTCAGGCCCTAGAGACACCGAAACTCCTAACAAATAAAGAGGCCACGTATGCAGCATGCTCGTTAAAAGCACAGGCTTCGGGCCGGGCGCGGTGGCTCAAGCCTGTAATCCCAGCACTTTGGGAGGCCGAGACGGGGGGATCACGAAGTCAGGAGATCGAGATCATCCTGGCTAACACGGTGAAACCCCGTCTCTACTAAAAAATACAAAAATCTAGCCGGGCGAGGTGGCGGATGCCTGTAGTCCCAGCTACTTGGGAGGCTGAGGCAGGAGAATGGTGTAAACCCGGGAGGTGGAGCTTGCAGTGAGCTGAGATCCGGCCACTGCACTCCAGCCTGGGCGACAGAGCGAGACTCTGTCTCAAAAAAAAAAAAAAAAAAAAGCACAGGCTTCGGAGTCAGAGCTTGAATTCCGCTTATTATGTGACCTTGAGCAAGTTACTCAATGCATCAGTCTCATTTTGTCACCGGCAAAATGAGGACATTATCTGCCACACAGTGTTGCTGAAAAAGTAAGAGAGGTGACAGACGCAAAGTGCTTGGCACTTACTTACTCTTATTGGTTTATTACAAAGAAGAGAACACGGGAACAGCCAAATGCAAGAGAGGCACAGGGCACACCACGGGGCAGAGAGGTCGGGGCTCCCATGCCGTCCCTGGAAGTGCCACCTCCCCAGCACCAAATGAGTTCACCAAACCAGAAGCTCCCCAAACCCAGTATTTAGAGGGTTTTATGGAGTTTTAATAACATCAACATGATTAAGTCACTGGCTACCCATGACTAGCTCAATCTCCAGCCTGTCTCGTCTCCCCTCCCGGAGGTAGGTGTGGGGCTGACATGTCCAACTCTATAATCATGACTCATCTTTCTGGCAACCAGCCCTGATCCTGAACCTGTCTAGGGGCCGAAGCCCCCTGTCATCTCATTATCATACAAAAGACACTCCTATCACCCCAGAGATTCCCAAAGTCTTAGAAGCTCTTGTGTCAGGGATTGAAACCTAAGACCAAATATTATAACCAATGATGTTCCTATCACTCAGGAAATTACAAGGGTTTTAGAAGCTGTGGGCCAAAAACCAGGAAGAATACTAAATATATACACTATTATACTATGTATCGCACTATCAAAATAATTTTTTTGAGACAGAATCTACCTCTGTTGCCCAGGTTGGAGTGCAGTGGTGCAATCTCAGCTTATGGTGCGATCTCAGCTCACTGCAACCTCCACCTCTCAGGTTCAAGCAATTCTTGTGCCTCATCCTCCTGAGTAGCTGGAACTACAGGTGTGCAACACTACAACTGACTAATTTTTGTATTTTTTAGTAGAGACGGGGTTTCACTGTGTTGGCCAGGCTGGCCTTCAACTCCTGGCCTCAAGTGATCTGCCCACCTCGGCCTCCCAAAAATCTGGGATAAGTCACGAGCCACCGTGCCTGGCCTCACTATCACAATAATTATACTGAGAGGATGGGGGAGAAAAACGTGGGCAACAGGAGGAGCGGGGAAGGTAAGCAGCCTGAATCCTTGTCTTCCATAGTAGGACACCTCCCTGTCTTTCACACAATCTAGAAGAACGAGCTAAAACATAAACACAGTAACCTCCAAGGAGCAGGGATCAGAGTGGAGAAAGGTAAGGTGGGGGATTGCTGGGTTTTGTCCTAAGCCTTGTTAATTTCTGACTCTTAGAGCTGTAGGCCTGTACAACTTTGCTAAAAGTGAGTATTTACCTGTAATCCCAGCACTTTGGGAAGCCAAGGTGGGCGGATCACGAGGTCAGGAGATCGAGACCATCCTGGCTAACACGGTGAAACCCCGTCTCTATTAAAAATACAAAATACTAGCCAGGCGTGGTGGCAGGCGCCTGTAGTCCCAGCTACTCAGGAGGTTGAGGCAGGAGAATGGTGTGAACCCAGGAGGCGGAGCTTGCAGTGAGCTGAGACTATGCCACTGCACTCCAGCCTGGGCGACAGAGCGAGACTCCATCTCAAAAAAAAAAAAAAGAGTATTTAGTTTTTAAACAAAATCTGATACTTGACCAACAACAATAGTATATTAAGAGATATGGTTTTTTGTTTTTGTTTTTGTTTGAGAGAGGGTCTTGCTCTGTTGCCCGGGCTGGAGTGCGGTGGTATAATTCTAACTTACTACAGCCTCAAATTATTGGGATCAGGTGATCGACCTCTCGAGCAGCTAGAACCACAGGTGTGCACCACCATGCCCAGCATTCTTTCTCTTTTTTTTTTTTTTGGTAGAGGTGGAGGTCTCGCTATGTTGCTGGTCTTAAATTGCTGACCTCAGTGGATCCTACTGCCTCAGCCTCCCTAAGTTCTGGGATTACAGGTGTGAGCCACTACACTAGGCCAAAGTGGTGTATTCTAAAATTTTTTGGAATCCAACCACTTTGAAAAAGTATGGAGAACTATAAATCATCTCCCCATAAACACACATGGATGCAGATACACAAAATTGTTGCACAGGATTTTGGGGACTTCACAAAGTCCTGAAAGCCAGGTTAAAAACCTTAGGATTATACATTCTGGTTTCTTTTTTTTTTTTCTTTTTTTCTTTTTTTTTTGAGACAGTCTTGCTTTGTCATTCAGGCTGGAGTGCAGTGGCGTGATCTCCGCTCACTGCAAGGTCTGCCTCCCAGGTTCACGCCATTCTCTTGCCTCAGCCTCCCGAGTACCTGGGACTACAGGTGCCCGCCACCATGCCTGGCTAATTTTTTGTATTTTTAGTAGAGGCAGGGTTTCACCACAGCCAGGATGGTCTCAATCTCCTGACCTCGTGATCCACCCTCCTTGGTCTCCCAAAGTCTGGGATTACAGGCGTGAGCCACCGCGCCCGGCCCTAGATTCTGGTTTATTAAAGGAAATGCATTTCAAGTCAGAGTTTGTAATTTATTGCACAGGAAAATAAAAACTTAGTTAAGAAAATCAACAACACCCACATGATAAAATGAGGTCCTACTTGGTTTTAAACTACTTGGTGACCACCATCAGTTGTTTGCTTGACCACAGGATGCACCTAATTCCTAACTACGAATAAAGGTACAAACATTGTTTATTGGGCTTTTGGCTTCAGCCTTGAAACAATCAGATTCTCTCAAACTCAGGAATGTGAATCGCTGTTGGGTTGATGCAGCTGTTTCCATTCTAGAAATGGACCTGGAATCATGTACTTTTCGCCCATGAAGAGTCCTTTGTGTAAAACTTGAAAAGGGAAGGCCCCAAATTCCCCATATGGTGTTTCTTCCAGTAGAGGAATTACTCTAATGACTTCTTAGCAAAACTTACATGATCAGGGCAGGCTATCAAAATACTCCAGAAAACAAAGTTTAGCTTCATTTCTGATGGACCTGTCTCCACTGCTATCAGTCTCACCAACAACCTCACATCACGTCAGAGGAACGGTTTTTTCATTTAAGAAGGATCTTCATGGCTGGGTGTGGTTGCTCACGCCTGTAATCCCAGCACTTTGGGAGGCCAAGGCGGGCGGATCACGAGGTCAGGAGTTTGTGACCAGCCTGGCCAACATACTGAAACCCCGTCTGTACTAAAAATACAAAAATTAGCCAGGCTTGGTGGTACGTGCCTGTGGTTCCAGCTACTCAGGAGGCTGAGGCAGGAGAACTGCTTGAACCTGGGAGGTGGAAGTTGTGGTGAGCCAAGACTGCACCACTGCACTTCAGCCCGGGCAAGAGAATGAGACTCCGTCTCAAAAAAAAAAAAAAAAAAAAAAAGGATCTTCATGTTCCTGCCAATTTGCAAAACAAACAAACAAACAAAAGATATCTGTTAACCAGAGGCAACAAAAAGCACCTCCCAGGCTGCTGTAGTAAGTGGATCAGTAACTGTGGTGGGAGATTCCAGCCCCCGAGACCTGTGACTATGTCGTGCAGCAAAAGGGCTTTGCCACAGGCCTTAGGAAGAGTATCCTGGGCTATCCAGGGAGGTCCAATCTAATCCCATGAGCCTCTAAGAGCATAGAACTGGCCAGGCGCAGTGGCTCACACCTGTAATCTCCACACTTTGGAAGGCTAAGGCAGGCGGATCACGAGATCAAGAGATGGAGACCATCCTGGCTAAAATGGTGAAACCCATCTCTACTAAAAATACAAAAATTAGTCGGGTGTCGTCGCGGGCAACTGTAGTCCCAGCTACTCAGGAGGCTGAAGCAGGAGAATCACTTGAACTCGGGAGGTAGAGGTTGCAGTGAGCTGAGATCACGCTACTGCACTCCAGCCTGGGCAACAGTGCGAGATTCCATCTCAAAAAAATATTTTAAAATAGGGAATAGAACTTTCTCCGAGTGCAAGAAGAGAAATGCACACAGGGGAACTGGAGAGCCTGACCAGGTCCCTGGCCTACCTAGTCTTGAGCTGATGGGATTACGTGCAAAGACCAGATAGAGGCCTCAGGAGCTGAGGGCAGCTCCCAACAGATGGAGAGCAAGGGAACAGACACCTCAGTCCTGCAACCACAGGGAACTATATTTGGCCAAAAGCACTTGGAAACAATTCTCCAGTGAGGAATGCAGCCCAGCCCACATGGTGATTTTTGCCCAGTCACATCCACGTCAGCCTTCTGCCCCATAGAACTGTGAGATGATACAATTTCAATTGTTTTAAGTCACTAAATTTGTGGAAATGTGGTAAAGCAGCAACAGAAATGAATACAGTGATTCACGTGGAAACCCCTAGAAGAGTGTCTGGCACAGTGTTGACACCTGACAAGCGTTTCCTGATTTCCTTACATCGCAAGGCAGGGCTGGCCACACTCCATCCAAAACAATAAATGATAGACTTGTTCTGACAAAACAGATTCAGTGAATTATAAATGGCCCAGAATACCTACAAATTTTAGGTTTCAGGTAAGTGATTGCCTTTCTTTTCACTTAGAAGCCTCCCAACACTCATCTTACTGATAAACTCTAAGTACCAGGCAGGAGACTAAACACCAGACAAACCCAGCCCCAGATGCCCCAAGGGAGCCCATCCCAGCACTCACTCCGCTGCACTGAAATGATGTCCAGGTCAGTTTATCCCACTAGACCAAGAACTCCAGCTCTCCATGTGAGTCACCAGTGTTGCCTCTGCATCTCTGCTTCTAGGATGGTGCTTCTGCACTTCACAGGAAATCTGTATCAATGTTTGTCAACACTATATATGGCAGTGTCACTTAATATCTGCACAGAAAACATAAATTCTTTGAGGACCAGGGCCGGGTTTATTAGCCTTTGTACTCCTACTGCCACTGTCTGAGACATCAGAGGCACTCGGTAGAAGTTGGTGAAGAGAAAGAAAAGGCAGAGGAGAGACAGGAAAGCAGGACCAACACCGCAGACACAGATTCTGAGGTGGCTGGAGGAGAGGCAGGGCAGAGAAACTTCCTGGATGCTGGAATGGGGTTCACTGTGATACCTGCTGCTGGATTTCAAACGTCAAAGGTGACGCTTTGCTGACCTTGACCTCTGACTGCCCTTTAGCTTTCCCAACCTCAACACAGGGCACTTAGAAACTGAGATGTCAAGAAATTATGCTTCACTGAACCATGGAAATGTTATTTACATGGACGTTCATTACTGCATTTTTTACATGGGAATGTAAATAATTGAAGAGATTGTTAAAGGCTAAATCATGCACATTCAATAACTTTGTAAAATATTAATGATAACTGAAACACAAATTTTGATGTTCCCCAAAAATGCTAACATATAAAACAATACTGGCCAATTAAAGATAGAAAACAATCCTAATGAAGCTCCCCAACAGACACATTAAAACTTCTCTGTACATTAAACATTTGGGATTTCAAAGGAAAACCCAGATTCATTCCATTCTTAATACGTCGTTTAAAAAAAAAATCTTAGGTAATACAATATTTCATTTAAAATTTACAAAATTCCATTACATTCATAATTTCGTTTGATCCTCAAAACAATCTCCTGAGTTAGGCAGAACAGGTATTACTAACAACTAACTCCATTTTACAGGTAAGGGAACTGAAGTTCAGAAAGTACTTGGACTTAACAAAAGCTTTAATAGGGCCACATATCGAAACCAAATCCTCTGCTCAAAAGAACTAGAATAAGTTATCTTTTACATATTATTCATACTTATATCCTGTCAATATCCAAAGATGTTTTGAAGTAGGCTGCAATAATAGACACCTATCCAATAAAAACATTAAAATGAAAAACAGGGGGAAAAAAAAACAGCAGGTGACATGGGAGACAGACGAAGGTAGATAGCAAAGACTGAGACTTATAATCTAAGAAAACTTCATCTCTGACCTTCCAGTTCCAGGGAGATAACGCTAAAGGAAACAAGATGGTTTATAGACTCAAACTGACAAAAGAGAGGTTACATTAGTTCTTAACTCTGAAACACTCCTAGAAGCCACAGCAAATCTCTAGGACAACATACCAATGGCATCAAAGCAAGAGTATACTTCAGTGATAGAGTGAATTAAGTTCCCTGTTTGGGACCCAGGCCAGGGCTAGAGAAAAGAACTCTGAAATGTAGAGCTCAAAAATACATCCTCTGTCGGCCAGGCGCAGTGGCTCACACCTGTAATCCCCAGCACTCTGGAAGGCCGAGGCGGGCAGATCACGAAGTCAGGAGTTGGAGACCATCCTGCCTAGCACAGTGAAATCCTGTTTCTACTAAAAATACAAAAAATTAGCCGGGCATGGTGGCAGGCTGCGGTAGGAGAATGGAGTGAACCCAGGTGGCGGAGCTTACAGTGAGCCGAGATCCTGCCACTGCACTCCAGCCTGGGCAACAGAGCAAAACTCCGTCTCCAAAAAAAAAAAAAAAAAAAAAAAAAATATATATATATATATATATATATATATATATACATACACACACACACACACCCTCTGTCTTCTCCATACCCATGTGTCCCCTTCCGTGAGAGACTTCCTTTCATTTAATGCATATAAAAATCAAGCCTACTCTAAATGAAAAATACTTTGACACAGAAGCAGCATTAACTAGTTAAGTTTTATTAAGACATTAATAAAATCTAGAAAACCATAAAGAAAATCTGGTCGTGTTTTGAAGCCCTCTCCTAAGATCAGATTCCCCAAAAGAACAAAGTGCATGGGGCATATAGCAAAGATCTTTTCCTAAACTAAGATAAGAATGCAAATCAAAATAAAGGCAAAATCCTACTGAGTGAAGCAATAATTGTAATTCAGTAGCTCAAGACTTGACCAAATGGCTATTTTTAATCCCTATAATCATCCAAATAACTAGGAATAGCAGAGAAAATTGTGTCTCCTTTCTACAAAGACACATGGTTTTAAGAAACTCAAGCACATCAAATTCCCACCTTACCAAACAGATAAATTGGAAAGGAGCTTAGTATTTTATTTTTAAATTATTTATTTACCTTTTTATCTTTTAGACAAAGGGTTTCACTCCGTCACACAGACAGGAGTGCAGTGGTATGATTACAGCTCACTGCAGCTTCTAATCTTGGGCTCAAGTGATCCTCGCACCTTAGCCTCCTAAAGCGCTGGCATTACAGGTGTAAACCACAGCACCCGGCCTGACTATTTTAAAGAATTAATTACCATATTCCTTAGAATTGTAACTCCTTTATAGGTCATTCAACATGTGATGCAATTTTTTATAAGTGGTTTTTTTTTTTTTTTTTTTGAGATGGAGTCTCACTCTGTCACCCAGGCCGGAGTGCAGTGGTGCAACCTCGGCTCACTGCAAGCTCCACCTCCCGGGTTCAAGTGATTCTCCTGCCTCAGCCTCCCGAGTAGCTGAGACTACAGGTGTGTGCCACCACATTCAGCTAATTTTTTGTATTTTTAGTGGAGACGGGGTTTCACCGTGTTAGCCAGGATGGTCTCCATCTTCTAACCTCGTGATCTGCCTGCCTTGCCCTCCCAAAGTGTTGGGATTACAGGTGTGAGCTACCACACCCGGCCACAAGTGGTAATTTTAAACTATGCTTCAAACCATTACACAAAGCCAAGTACATCTACTCAAGGCACTCTCAAATTTCCATTTACTCCCATTTTACTCACCAAAAAAAAAAAAGTTAAATTGGAACGTATTTCACATGACACTTAAAAGATCAACAAACTGCTCCTGAAAAGGTCTGAGCTCAACAACTCCATTAATGAGAAAAAAAACAAACCAACTGGATATAGGGAAGATGCTACACATAAAACACAATTGTGAAGAATATGCAAGATATTGCCAAAAAGCTGCTTAAGCTTTCATCATAGATACTTGTCCTCAACTCTGAGATAAAGTATATACTCATGTAACTAAACTCGTTTAAAAGGAAACAAAGGGGAAGAAGAAAAAGAACTTCCACTTTAGAATCCGCATTTTCAAAGGCCTCCATTATTTACACCATTGCGGGAAAGAGAATTTTTCTCTGCTATATTTGCTTGAAAGAATTAAAGGTGTAGGGCAAAAATTCTTGGAAATTATGTAGTTTATGATCCTCAAAAGTGAGAAAAATGAAGCCCAGAAGAGAAGGCCTTCCAGGAGAATTCCAGAGCCGGAGGTAGACCCAGTACATTGTTTTTGTTTTTGTTTTGAGAGGAAGTCTCACTCTATGGCCCAGGCTGGAGTGCAGTGGAGCCATTTCACTCACTGCAACCTCCGCCTCCTGGGTTCAAGCTATTCTCCTGCCTCAGCCTCCTGAGGAGCTGCGATTACAGGCGCCCACCACCACGCCCAACTAATTTTTGTATTTTTAGTAGAGACAGGGTTTCACCATGTTGGCCAGGTTGGTCTCGAACTCCTGACCTCAAGTGATCCGCCTGCCTAGACCTCCCAAAGTCCTCGGATTACAGGCGTGAGCCACCGCACCCGGCCGACCTGGTAAGTTTTAATCAAGTACTCTGAACTATGCAACAAACACTAGGAAGTAATAGAAAAAAAATTAATCTAAAAACCCTCTGGAGAGTCAAAGAATTGCAGATTTAAAATAGCATGAATAGTTGGATTCATGGTATTGAAAAAGGACCTCGCATTTACCAGCATGCACAAACTGCCTGCGCACCTCTATCAGAGCATTTTTCAAGCTGTGCTACCGTTAACTTGTACTACCCAAAGCCAATCTGTCCCTGCAGATCATAAGCTCTTAAAGACCAGGACTTCAGGAGAACAAGCAAAACTTCAGAGAGAAGGGAGCCACAGAAACAGAGTTCATAGCAATGGGTCGGCAGGAGCTGATGACTGGAGGTGCGCGGTAGCCTTGGGGTCTGGGACAGCGGAGGGCAGAGAAGGCAAAAGGGCCTGCATGACATGCTACAGGGCTAGGAGCCACAGCTGCGGTCATTAGTTCAGTTTTGTCTCCTATGCCTGTTACTTATACACCATCTTTTGTTCAGAAAGAACTTCAGGTTGAGTATTTGGACTCCTTGAGCCTTCTGCTGTTTGTCTCCGGGACGTTTAACACTCTTAAAAGGGGAAAACTGTCCAGTTCGATTTTCCTTCCTGGGACATTACAGGTTTTTCAAAAGTTTGATGAAAGCATTCACTAAGGAGTGATTCCACTTTCTTTGGTGTCTGAGAAATACACGTCTGAGGGGCAGCATCAGGTCTCCCCACCCACGGACCTCACTCTGGCTCTCCCCCTCATAAATCTGACCTCTAACTGTAACTGCCTTGGCCTCATTCCGTGGGTGTGGATGCTCCTGCTTGAAACGCATTTTCCAGCCCGCCAAATTCTTGGGAGAGTTTCTTCCACTCTCCAAGCGCTGAGAGCTACAAAGTTCAATCTGGCTTTCCAGATTTTTTTTCCTTACCATTACTAACGGAAGAAATCAAGAAGCGCGGGGCAGAAGGGCCCTGCTCCCTCCAATCAGAGCCTAGCCCGGGGCCAGAGCAGGAAGCGCGGCGGTGGGACGCGCGGTGACAGCCCCTCGCCCCCCGGGACCCGCCAGCCAGGGCAGAGGTCAGTGCGGTCTGTGTGGCCGCTGCGCGACAGCTCTGGGCCCGCGCCTCTCGCTTCCTCCCGCCAGGCAAGTGAGAGGATAAACCATGGGGCGGGGGCAGTGCGCCCCCACCAACCGCGCACCCCGCGCACGGACCCCCACTACACGCGCGTCCCAGGCGGGGTCGACCCAGACGAGCCACGGAGCGGCGCGCAGCCCCACTAGCAGGGCGGCCAGGACCCACGCGCGCGGGTCCACGCAGCCACCTATATAGGTGACAAAACACTCAGGAAGCCGTCATGCGGGGCCGGGAAAGAGCCCCCACCCTGAGTCACGGACTCCCTCGTCCGAAGGTTCGCGCAGTCCCCTCGGTGAGTCTGGCGAAGCAGTCTCGCTGCCAGGGAGGGCAGGGAGGGCGGCGGAGTCTCCCACTCGCGGTGACCCGGCCCCGCCCCACGAGTGGGACCTCGCAGGGCCCCCTCTGCCGTACGCGGGGACCAGCCACGCCGCGGGGGACCGGGCAGAAGCCAGCGCCCGGGTCCATGCAGCCCCCTCCGCGACAGACGCGGGGAGCCGAGGAGCAGTAGGGACCGGCCCCCACCCGCAGGGCGACCAGGACCCCCGCGCGGGCCCACCCGGTATCGCAGCAGGCGCGAAGCCCCCGGTGCCACCCGAGCCCGAGACAAAGCCCAGGCGCAAGGACCCCGGATCCCGACCTCGGACCCTGCGGAGCCCAGCTTGGAGCCGCCACGCCCGGGGCAGAGACCCCCGCCCGGTCCGGAGACCCCGTCGCCCGTCCCGCCGTCTCACCTCAAGCCGCCGCCTCGCAGCGCTAGCTCCTCGCCGCGGCGCCTGGGCCGACTGGAGCGCAGCTGAGCAGCCGACAGAGCCGCCGCAGCCTCAACAATGGAGCCCCGGGGCGGGGCCGCCGCCGCCGCTTCAGCCCGTGTTCCCCGCTCAGGATCCGGCTGGGATCAAGGAGCTGCACCTGGCGCGGGGCCCCGGCCGGGAAACACACCGCGCAGGTGCACACCGTCCCGCCCGCCGCCCCGCCCCCAGCGGTGCCGGTCGCCCAGGGCCCGCCCCCCGACCAATGGGGAGCGAGCTGCACGGAGAGGGCGGGGCCTGGGGGGAACAAAGGGAGGTTGGGCGGGGCGGCGCTGGGACTGGGCGTGCGGGGTCCTGGGGGAGGACCGGACGCAAGAGCTGGCCGGATCCTGGCCTCCTAGAAGACCCAGCTCAACGTCCACCTGGAGTCTGCTCTACAGGACGCGCTCATCTCAAGCCCAGAACTCAGGCTTTTAGGGCAGAGAGCGAGAGACAGGCTTGCTTTACAAAAAGGGAAACTGAGGTCCAAGGAATAGGATGGCCTGCTGCCCGAAGTCACGTAGTCCCATTCACTCGTTCACCTTGTCATTCAGCAAACATTTGGAAGCACGTATGGTGGGCGTTAGGAGTGAAGTAGGGCCGGGCGCGGTGGCTCAGCACCTGTAATCCCAGCACTTTGTGGGGCCCAGGCAGGTGGATCACTTGAGGCCGGGAGTTCGAAACCAGCCTGGCCAACAAGATGAAACCCAATCTCTGCTAAAAATACAAAAACTTAGCCGATCGTGGTGGCGCGTACCTGTGGTTCCAGCTACTGGGAAGGCTGAGGCAGGAGAATCGTTTGAACCCGGGAGGTGGAGGTTGTAGTGAACTGAGATGGTGCCACTGCATGCGCTCCTGCCTGGGCGACAGAATGAGACTCTGTCTCCAAAAAAGAAAAAAAAAAAAAAATTAATAGATGGGAAGTAGAAGCGAACTTAGGGCTTCCCTGAAGGAGCTTGGCCAAGGAGTACCTGAAATGTCTCTGCATCTCTTTAAGGTCTGATAAAGGAACCAGGAGCGAGCGCTAATCACTTCCCTTTCCTGCCTCAAAGCTTTCATGTGTTTGCTGTTCCCCGCCTGAAATGCCAAGTTCCAATGGTATTTATTTATTTATAGAAATGGGGTCTCCCTATGTTGCTCAGGCTGGTCTCAAACTCCTGGCCTCAAGCTACCCTCTCGTCTCAGCCTCCCAAAGTGTTGGGATTACAGGCATGAACCACTGTCCCCAGCCCTGATCGTCTTTAAAAACGTCTTTCCTCATCTTATTTGAGCTTCCTGCTTCATGTGCCCCCACACACTTGGTTTCCCTGTACTTCCATAGCTGCTCCTCGGTGGGTCCCGGGGACCCACCCCCTTCTCTGCCCAACTTGTATATGTCTGGGCTCAGGCCAAATGCCCTTCCATTTGCAGTGGGCACTGCCACAGGAAATCTCATGCCCTTCTGGGCTTCACAAACCATCCACATGCTCTGCTGCCTGCCAGAGACATCTATCCCAGTCAGATGCCCAGCCCTGACCTTTCCCAAAGCCCCAGCTGGACACAGGGAAGCATCTCAAATTTTCTGCGGGCCAAAACAGAGTGCTTTATTAGTGTCCTAACCTGCTCATCCACATTCTTCTGATTCTCTGTAAACAGCCCCTCCATCCACCCAGCTGCTCAGGTGAAAATCTCAAATCCTCCTCCAGTCCTTCCTCCCCGAACCTCTCATGCAGCCCTCTGCCTTCCTAGGACGCTGAGCACCCCTCACTCCCAGCGCCAGCTGGGGTGCTGTCTGAGTGGCTGCCACCCACGTGGCATGAAGTGTGACCTTTCGCCCGGTGTGGTGGCTTATGCCCGTAGTCACAGCACTTTGGGAGGCTGAGGCGGGCAGATCGCTTGAGGCCAGGAGACTGGGACCAGCCTGGCCAATACGGTGAAACTAAAATACAACAATTAGCCAGGCATGGTAATGCGTGCCTATCATCCCAGCTACCCTACCCAGGAGGCTGAGGCAGGAAAATTGCTCAAACCTGGGAGGCAGAGGTTGCAGTGAGCCAAGGTGACACCACTGTGCTCCAGCCTGGGCAACAGAGTGAGACTCTGTCACAAATTTAAAAAAAAAAAAAAAAAAAAAAAAAGAAGAAAGAGAAGAAGTGTGACCTCTCTAAGGCAAGGCAGTGTCCCACTCTGATTCACTTCCATGTGTAAAACAGGACCTGCACCCTGAAGGCACTCACTCAGGGAGGCTGCTGGGATGGGTGGATGCACAGTTCAGGTCTTCATGGTGGTTGGGCCTGACCCCATCCCCATCGCTCTTCCCACACACACCTGCACACTCATCACTCCCACGCTCGCACCCACCACTGAAAACCTGGCCCCTAATCTGATTTGCCTAACAAGGTCCCCGGATGAACAACACATACTTCCCTACCTCTCCCCTGCTAGGGCCCCACCGTGTTCTGGGATGTACTCAGGGATCAGGAGAACAAAACCTCAGGGGGTGAAAGGACATTCCAGGGTGCAGGCCTCTGCATCCCCCTCCATGCCCTCACCCCTGCCTGACACACCCTCACCCCTGTACTTGGCCAGCTCCTACCAACCCTTAAAGTCTCACCAAGTTCAGTGGTGACAGCCACACCCTAAAGTGACTGACCCCCCAATGACCTATGCCCTTGCATAGTCTTCCTGACCTTGGGTACGAGCCAAACCGGTGACTGGCTTCTAACCCATAGAGCCTGGCAAAAGCAATGGGATGTCATTGTCACAGTGCATCACCTTCCCACACTAGAGAGAAAGGTTCCGTCTGCAGGCGCTACAGGAGGGAGATGCTGTGCTGAGAAAGGACCTTTGGAGGGGCCCCGTAGGCAAGGAAGCAAAAAGCTGGGCCCTTGCTAAGCGGGTCCGAGGAAATGAATTCTGCCAGTAACCTCGGCAGACCTGGAAATGGATTCTGCCCTGGTGGAGCCTCAGATGAGGATGCAGCCCAGCTGCTTAGCGTGAGATCCCCAGCACAGGACCCACTAAAATGTGCTCAACTCCTAGCTTGCCAAAATTGGCTTAAAGGTGTGTGTTGTTTTAAGCTTCTAAGTGTTTAGTTATTGCCTATGAAAGTGTTAAAATATGAGACAATAACTTAGGTCCCCTACCCATCACACACATTCTGCTTTCTGGCATTCATCACAATTATACTTATTGATTTAAAATCTCCCTCTTGACTGGGTGCAGTGGCTCAGGAGTTCCAGACCAGCCTGGCCAACATGGTGAAACCCCATCTCTACTAAAAATACAAAAATTAGCTAGATGTGGTGGTGCAATCCTGTAATCCCAGCTACTCGGAAGGCTGAGGCAGGAGAATTGCTTAAATCCAGGAGGCAGAAGTTGCAGTGAGCCGAGATTACACCATTGCCCTCCAGACTGAGTGACAAGAACAAAACTCTGTCTCAAAAAAAAAAAAAAAAAATTGTCTCTTGCCACTAGCATGAAGGTCCCATGAGAAGAAAAATGGAAACTCTTGCTGATAACAGTGCCCCCAAATGCCCAGCACCGTGTAGCTCTAGGGCAGTTGGTCGATGGTGGACGCTGCTGGTTGGAGGGCCCAGCTGGCCCCCCCAGCTGCCTTCTCTCTGGTCATGTTCCATTATAGAGAACAGAATAGTTTCTTGCCTTTCCAGAGTCCCTCTTAGTGGGAATTGGCCAAGTGACATTGTCCTGCCCCGGGAGACATAAGTGGAAGTTGGCCGAAAGGTTTCTAGCCTTGGTGTGCTAGGACGATTTGAACCAGGACATGACAGCTGACCGTCCATTGTTCGGGAATTCTGCAAGTTGGTTGTTCAACACATTCGGTACTTCAAAATATTAAATAATATAAACTTGCAAATTAAAAAATGCATTAGACCAGATGCAGTGGCCCACGTCTAACACATTGGAAGCCTGAGGCAGGAAGATCACTTGAGCCCAGGAGTTCAAGACCAGCTTAGGCAAAAAAGGAAGACCCTGTTTCTACAAAAAATTTTAAAATTCGCTAGGCATGGTGGTGTATGCATGCAATCCTAGCCACTCAGGAGGCTGAGATGGGAGGATCGCTTGAGCCATCTGTTCAAGGCTCCAATGAGCTATGATAGTGTCACTGCACTCCAGCCTGGGTGACAGAGCCAGACCCTGTCTCAGAAATAAATGTATTTCATATATTAATAAATTTATAATAAATGTATGTATATACACATTTATGTATTATAATTATATATTTAGACATAAATATATATTTCTTGTTTTATTTATTTATTTATTTATTTATTTATTTATTTATTTATTTATTTTGAGATGGAGTTTAACCCTTGCCGCCCAGGCTGGAGTGCAATGATGCAATCTGGGCTCACCACAACCTCCATCTCCCGGGTTCAAGTGATTTTCCTGCCTCAGTCTCCTGAGTAGCTGGGATTACAGGCACGCACCACCATGCCTAGCTAATTTTTGTATCTTTAGTAGAGATGGGGTTTCTCCATGTTGGTCAGGCTAGTCTCGAACTCCTGACCTCAGGTGATCTGCCCACCTCGGCCTCCCAAATTGCTGGGATTACAGGTATAAGCCACTGTGCTCAGCCTATATATTTACATATTATAATTATGTATATTAATTTTATATAATTATATATAAATATAAATATAAAAACTTTCCTTGCGTTCTCTTGTTTCTAACTATAGTCAGTCCCATGACTTCAAATGCTATCTACATGTGATAATTTTAAATGTATATATATATATATACACACGTATATATATATATATATATATACACACACACACATATATATATATAGTTTTTTTTGAAACAGAGTCTCACCCTGTTGCCAGGCTGGAGTACAATGGCGCAGTCTCAGCTCACTGCAACCTCTGACTCCCAGGTTCAAGCGATTCTCCTGCCTCAGCCTCCCAAGTGGCTGGGCTTATAGGCGCCCACCACGACGTCCAGCTAATTTTTGTATTTTTAGTACGGACAGGGTTTTGCCATGTTGGCTAGGTTGGTGTCGAACTCCTGACCTTAACTGATCGCCCACCTCGGCCTCCTAAAGTGCTGGGAATACAGGCGTGAGCCACCTTGGCCAAAATATTTTTCTGTTTCCAAACATTTTACATGAGAGGAAAGCGGAGACTAAATCATCTGACACTCGACTGTAAAAAAAAAATCTTTGTACCTCTCTTCTTTTCATCTTTCCTAAGTATACATATTACCAAAATGTCTTTAGGTTGAGGTCGCCCTGTGAAAACTTTACAGGGCGTTGTGTCCTCAGCCACACTCCTGTCTTTTCCTAGTCCTGGCATTTTAGAACTGTCTGGGGATGACCCAGGATACCCACAGTGGCCATGTCTATTGGAGGGTCTAGTGAGTATCAGCCCCAGGGTCATCTCATCTCCAAGGACAGCCTGAGGTAGGGGGTAGAGTCTCTCAGGGGAGCAGCTGGATGCTCTTGGCCTTAGAGGAATCTCCTGGTATAATTTCATCTAAAATGGTGACCCCTTAGGGTTATTAAAATTTTAGGACATTAAAATTAATAGACAATTCAACGTAGGATCCACGGTGGACACACAGCGTGTTTATGATTTTGTGAGTAATATCATCTCCCCCTCTAGACATTACGAACAGTATCAAAGGCAAGTGTACACCCTCTGCAATATAGGGAGGAATATCATCCTCTCCCCACCTGGATATTAGGAACAATATCAAAGGAGTGTTTTTGACCCCTGCGATATTGGGAGTAATATCATCCTCTCCCAGGTGGAAATTAGGAACAGTATCACCGGGGGCGTGTACACCCCCTGCCATATTGAAAGTAATGTCATCCTCTTCCCTCCTGGGTCATGGGAACAACATCACTGGGGGGTGTACATTTTCTGTGATAATGGGAGTAATATCATCTTCTGTGCCTTGGAATATTGAGGACAATATCACGGGGGGACGTGTACATCTTCTGCAATATTGGGAATGAAATTATCCTCTCTCCCCCTGCATATTAGGAAAGATATCACAGAGTGGGTGTTCACCTCCTGCGATATGGGGATTAATACCATCTTCTCCCCTTCCGGATATCAGGAAGAGTATCACACAGGGGTGTACAGTGTCTGCGATACTGGGAGTAATATCAACCTCTTGGCCTTGAAATATTAAGAAGAATATCACAGGGTGGATGTTCACTCCCTGGCATATTGGGAGTAATATCAGCCTCTCCCCTCCATGGATATTAGGAACAATATCCCAGGCTGGGTGTACACCTCCTGCTCTATGGGGAGTAATATCATCCTCTCCCTTCTAGGATACTCATAACAATATCACAGGGTAGGTGAACACAGCCTGCGATACTGGAATTATTGTCATGCTCTCCCCCTCCGAATACTACGAACAATATCACAGAAGAGCTGTACCCTCCCTGCAATATTGGGAGTAATATCATACGCTGCTTCTGTGGATATTAGGAGCAATATCACCAGGTGGCTGTCCCTTCATTGCTATGTTGGGAGTCATGTTTTGAGAAATTCAGAAATGCTTTCTCAAAAATGAATAAAGTGAGATTGTCACCTCAAGTAAAATAACAAAGAGTATCTGTTGCCAAAGATAAAATCTGAACTCAAGAGAAAATAAAAACTATAGAAAACTTATGTCTATCACAGTGAGCTTGACAGTTTCCTTATAGAGACTATTCTGATGAGATTGGTGGTAATATTGTTAAAAAATGATTTTTGATGTTGTATAAAAAAATTCGTTGAAATTGAAAGATCTATATAACTCAGTGAACCAGTATCTTCCAAATGTTACAAAATCATGCATAGATAAAATGTATTCAAAGTGCAGAATAAATCAGTGGAATTCCTGTAACAGAAGAAAAAGTCCATTGTTAAAGTTGCACAAAACTCCATTGTTAAGGCTGCAGATTCCACACTGAAATTAACTTCTAAGAAACTAGTACTTATGGAACTTAGGTATAGTATCACACCATAAGCACCAATACCTGAAAAAGCTATTAAAATATTTCTCCCCTACACAGAGGCTGATTTTTCTTCACGAACTTCCACTAAAACAAGTTATTACAACAGGCTGAGTGTAGAAGCGGAGTGGATATGAGAATCCAGCTGTTTTCTATTAAGCTAGACATTAAAGAGATCTGTAAACTGTAAATGACATCACTCTCCTCACCACATTTTTGTTTTGTTTTGGAAAATGCATTTTTCATAAACTGTGTTATTTATATTAACATATAATATATTACTTTTACTTTTATATGAATAAATAATTTAAGACTTCCCCAGTATTATTATTTAATTTATTTTATTTTGAGATTGAGTCTCACTCTGTCACCCAGGCTAACGTGCAGTGGCACGATCTCAGCTTACTGCGACCTCACCTCCCATGTTCAAGCGATTCTCCTGTCTCAGCCTCCCAACTAGGTGGGATTACAAGCGTGCACCACTATGCCCAGCTAATTTTTTTATTTTTAGTAGAGATGGAATTTCTCCATGTTGGCCAGGCTAGTCTTGAACTCCTGACATCAAGTGATCTGCCCACCTCGGCTTCCCATAGTGCTGGGATTACAGGTGTGAGCTACCGTGCCCAACCCTGAGTATTATTTGTGACTATAGTAAATATCAATAAGCCACACTTCAAAAGCCATTTGGAATCCTCAATTTTTAAGAAAGTAGGTGGGTTCTGAGACCAAAATATTTGAGAACTTCAGATGTAGATTAGGCCTAAGAGAACTCGCCAGTGGCTCCACTGTACACGAGGCATTTTCCTCTCACTTTTCTCTTTGAGGCCCAAGTCCACACAAATTAAACAAAATAGAAAAATTAAATGGGGCCGGCCGTGGTGGCTCATCCCTGTAACCCCAACACTTTGGGAGACTGAGACAGGTGGATCGTTCGACTCCAGGAGTTCAAGATCAGCCTGGGCGACATGGTGAAACCTCGTCTCTACAAAAAATACAAAAATTAGCTGTGTGTGGTGTCACACCTGTAGTCCCAGATACTTGGGAGGCTGAGGTGGGAGGATCACCTGAGCCCAGGGAGGTTGAGGCTCCTGTGAGCCATGATTCTGCCACTGCATTCTAGTCAGGGTGACAGAAGGAGACCCTGTCTCAGGAAAAAAAAAAAATATATATATATATATATATATATATATATGTGTGTGTGTGTAAAACTTAAATATATATGTAATATTTACTATACATAATTTTTATATAATTATATATAATACTGTATAAAATTTAATATATATATATACTAAATATTTAATAATTACTAAATATACATATATGTCTGAAAGAAACGGCTAATATTTCCTGGTGTGTCTTCATGCCATAGAACATTGACTCTCATTTTCACCTCAGAACTATTCTGGAAGACAATAGTTGATCAATCTCATTTTGGTAGAGGAAGGAAGAGGCTCAGAACAGTTAAGTAAGTTACCCAAGGTTACAGAGCTAGTAAGTGGATAGTAGCCCCATAGATTTTCTCAGCATTTCCCATGAGACCAGGATGCATCTGATGATTATCGGAAATATTTAGGTCCAAAATACTTTTGCCTAAAGTATAAGCACAATTGAGGTGAAATATGGCTTTGATTTGTTTGAATTATCCCCATAACTGCCTTGGTATGGCTACTTTCCTGGGCCAGGGAAGACAATGGCATCACAGAGGTCCCCAAATTTCCTGCAAAATTCTATAAACCAGCTGGGCCTCTCTTTAAACTTCTTGGTATAAATCCTCTTCCAAAGGAAAAGGAGGGTTGGAGTTATTTTTTTCTTTTCCTTCTGTTTTTGTTCTGGCATTCTCTTGTGAGTATGGAACTGATTACTAAATAGGGTCAAACAGCTTGAGTCGGGCTTCCTGTGTGAATGTGAACAGTGCTGATTTCTAGCCTTGCATTTGATATGTTATCTGTGGCGGCTGTGCCCGACGTTGAAGTTTCAGATGGCTTCCTTCAATTTCCTGTATTATTGTAATTGTGGCTGTGTGTGCACATGTGCAGGTGTGGGCAGAGAAAGCAGTGAAGACAGAAGAGAGGATGTTTCTCTGTGTTTACTTGGATTTTGTGAAAGGTTTTTAGTTACATAGTGAGAGGGCCACATGTTTCAATGGAAAGAGCCCTGGTTAGCAAAAAGGAAGGTCCTCTCTTGTCTGCCACTAATTGCCTGTGTGGTTTTTGGCAACTATTTAGTCCTCGGGCCCAATTCTGCTTCCTCATAAGGCCCCTTCCAGCTCTGAAATTTTGTAACTCTGGTTTCTACTCAGAGCTTCACTTTCCAACTCCCCACACTTGGCTGTTCTAAAACGTTTGTTTTGCCTCCTGATTTTACTTTCCATGCCTTTTTTGTTCTCCTCCACTTCTCATTACTATCCCATTCGGATTTAAGTTCTTCTAGAAAAGTTCCTCCTTCCTCAGCAATTATTTTTCAGCTTCCGTTGTCTCCGAAAAAAAAATACTATAAAAGGTCGCCTTTATCTTGGAAAGAAGATTCAGAATGTGTTGGCTTCCTGTTTTGTTGGTGAGATGTGTAGAGCTTGGAGATTGGACTGTGGGTCAGGATTCTCCGCTAAGCCTTACATGAGAGCTCTGAGCTGCTGGTCTGCCAGCCATTTCTCTCTCTGCTCTGTTTTTATTAAACTCAAATAAGTTCAAATATGCATGATAGGCCAGGCGCGGTGGCTCACGCCTGTAATCCCAGCACTTTGGGAGGCCAAGGCTGGTGGATCACGAGCTCAGGAGTTCGAGACTAGCCTGACCAACATGGTAAAACCCCGTCTCTACTAAAAATACAAAATTTAGCCGGATGTGGTGGTGCGTGCCTGTAATCCCAGCCACTGAGGAGGCTGAGGCAGGAGAATCGATTGAACCCGGAGGCGGAGGTTGCAGTGAATTGAGATCCCGCCAGTGCACTCCAGCCTGGGTGACAGAGCGAGACTCTATCTCTCTCTTTCTCTCTCTCTCTCTCTCTATATATATATAAAATAAAATATAAATATATATATTCAGGATAATGGCATATCTAATTCATCTGCTTTTATGGCCCAGGATGAACGTTTAAATGGAACCCGGAAATGAAACTTCTCGTTTTTCGTCAGCTTCTAGTCCCAAGCTGATGGCGACCCCAGAGCCTCCACAAGTGGTCTGGCGCCATCTGGTGGTGGGATGCGCTGATGCTTTGCTGCCTGATGGACAGAAAACGCAGTGCGTAATGAAGAAAACCTGTTGACTGAAATACACGCAGAGACTTAGACAAAGGACCGGTGACATTTGCAGCACATGACTCAGTAGCCCAAAAGTTCAAATTTGTTATTAAATATGCAAATTTGTGAAAGTTACAGAATCTTTGGGACCATGCAAAGTGAAGATTGATAATAGGTGTGTGCACTTTAGGCATGAGGCATGTTCAGTTTGTAACTTTGTAGTGAGATGCTTGTTCTTAGTATGGAATCCAGATGTTGTCTGCTGGTAATTTATGCTCCTGTGCAAAACGTGGGCAAATTGATTAATTTTTATCAATCTCATTTCATCTCGTTCTCATCTGTAAAAGATCATGTCTAAGGACCCTTACACGCTTTAAAAACTTTCAAGGAACCCCAAACATTGCAATATTCTGATTTCCTCTAGTGATTGTATGTGCTTCACATCCATGCTTTCTTCCATCCTCCAAGAGTTTAATGTTATCAGGAGGTGTGGAGGTAATACTAAGAATTGTCATTTATTGGATGCTGCTATGTTTTTTATACTATCTTAGGTAGTTTAACATTTTTAAAATTCTGGCTTACAAAAGTCTGTAACGTAAGTATCACTGTGCTCATTTTACAGATAAGGCATGTAAAGCTTACCGCACTCTGCTTTCCATGTTTACAAACTAAAAGATAAATGAGAAACAAGGAAGAAATATGCTAATTGTCTTTATGATTCAGCACAACACCATTTATAGTGTATTTACAGCTCAGTGCAATTTGCCACTTTGCAACAATACAAAATGTCAAGTATCCAAGCCACATCATCGCTCTGTCTTCACATACTGATAAAGCTGCTGCCACACCGAAAGTGTAGGAAGAGTTTTAAAAATGCATTTTCCAGGGTGCCAGGGGAAACAAATATTTACCAAGACCAGAGCTGGTATTTCACAAATCTCTTTTCTGTGAGCTGAGGAGTGAGGAGAGGTGGAGTGACAAGCCGTCAAGTGTAATGACCATGTCCCAGATGCTGATGCAGGGATGGCGAGTGGCAGAGGACTATTGGCAGGTGTCTCGGGCATGGCACTAGAGCAGCACTCCATTTCTGTTGACCGGTTTGTTTGGGTCTTCCTTTTAAAAGTCAGTCATCCTTTTCCAAAGTGTGCTCTGTAAGGCATTCATACATTTTATATGGAAAATAAAGCTTTTGAGGCCGGGCGCGGTGGCTCAAGCCTGTAATCCCAGCACTTTGGGAGGCCGAGACAGGCGGATCACGAGGTCAGGAGATCGAGACCATCCTGGTTAACACGGTGAAACCCCGTCTCTACTAAAAAATACAAAAAACACCTAGCCAGGCGAGGTAGCGGGCGCCTGTAGTCCCAGCTACTCGGGAGGCTGAGGCAGGAGAATGGTGTAAACCCAGGAGGCGGAGCTTGCAGTGAGCTGAGATCTGGCCACTGCACTCCAGCCTGGGTGACAGAGCGAGAATCTGTCTCAAAAAAAAAAAAAAAAAAAAAAAAAAAAAGAAAAGAAAGCTTTTGAATGAAATACTGTGAGAAACAAGGGGCTGAATACAGTTAAATGAGTTTCTTTGCTCTAGTATAGGATTTCTTGAAACCTTTCATGTGTCAATGTGTACTTTTAACCTAATTTATAAATTAAATGTATTTTATTATATAAATTAAATACAGGTGATAGGGTTTGGCTGTGTCCCCACCCAAATCTCATCTTGAATTGTAGTTCTCATAATCCCCATGTGAGTCGGGAGGGACCTGGTAGGAGGTAATTGAATCATGGGGGTGATTGACCCCATGCTATTCTCATGATAGTGAGTTCTCACGAGATCTGATGGTTTTATAAGGGGCTTTCCCCTTCTCTCAGCTTACATTCTTCTCCTTGCTGTTACCATGTGAAGAAGGACATGTTTGCTTCCCCTTCCACCATAATTGTAAGTTTCCTGAGGCCTCCCTAGCCATGTAGAACTGTGAGTCAATGAAACTTCTTTCCTTTATAAATTACCCAGTCTCAGATATGTCTTTATTAGTAGTGTGAGAATGGACTAATCCAACAGGTCAAGGTTAAATAATTCAAATAACCCCAATAGCTGGGGAGCTGGGGATAAGGCAAAAAATGTAACCTTTCTCCCAGAGCTAGGAATCCTTCACCCTAACTACTTTAGCAGACTTGTGTGTGTGTAAATTTCTAAAACCTACCCTAGTAGCATCACCTTGCTTATGTGGTATCATAGTGCATTAAATCTGATGAATGTTGAAATAATGCTCTGTAGACGTCAAACAGCAACCCTGGTCCACACTTACATAGGGCAACAATGAACCCAGAAACAGCTTCTCTTTTGAGGAGGGCTTGTGCTCTCTAGGTGGTACACCCTCCTGCCATTGCAACCTTAGGTGACCCACCTGGCTCCTCGAGACATTGGGGTTTGTTTCCAATGGTTGAAATGAATGATCAAACCCACACTGACTTGATATCCAGACAGACTTTCCTATATCATAGATATTAGTCATCAACATTTTAGGGCATAAATTATGTTTCAGAAGTCTGTTGAGAATTCCTAGGCTGCTAAACACTTGGGAAAATCCCAGACCCTGATGCATTGCATCTTACCATTTGCTTTGTTTTGTTTTTTGTTTTTTGAGATGGAGTCTCACCTCATCACCCAGGCTGAAGTGCAGTGGCGCGATCTCATCTCACTGCAACCTCTGCCTCCTGGATTCAAACAATCCTCCTGTCCCAGCCTCCCGAGCAGCGCCCGCCATCACGCTGGCTAATTTTTAGTAGAGATGAGGTTTCACCATCTTGGCCAGGCTTATCTTGAACTCCTGACCTCGTGATCCACCCGCCTCGGCCTCCCAAAGTGCTGAGATTGCAGGCATGAGCTACTGCGCCCAGCCACATCTTACCATTTTAATAGCAACGTCTTTACTTTGTGCCTGGAACTTTACAGGCAGGAACTTCATGAAGCCTCCCGGCAGCCCTATAAAGGTAGGGACATGTAACATCTTTGATGTATAGAAGATGAACTGAGTCAGAGAGTCGTTAAGCAACTTTCATCCCTAGACAACTTCCAGAATCTCTTAGTGACTCCTACTGTTTCCCCTAGTTAGCTTTTGATTCTCTCCGTGAGATCTGCTCTCAGAACTTCAGCTGATCCTGATGCAGCCTTGCTGACCTATGGAATTTCCCCTCCTTTTCCAGTGCTTACCTCTCATTAGGACCTATGAGTCATTCCTCTGAGCATGACACACTGGGGCAAATGTCCGTGTCAAACTCTGTTAGAAGTTTCTATATTAAGATATAAAGAGAAAGAAGCAAAAAGCAAACTTTTATGTACACTCTGACTTCAGTTATGGGAAATGCATGGAAAAGAAAGCTGGAAGGAAAGACGGTGATGACATTGCATTAGAGTTGTAGGACAATGGATAGTTTTTTCTATTTTCTTAGTTTTATGAAATATGGTATATCAGTTATTAAATGAGAAAGGTTTACCTTCTTACTAATTTAAATATTTCTTTCCGAAAACTGAAATACGTCTATCAACTCAGATGGTTACCAGGCAATATCACAAAATTTGCATTTTTTTTTTTTTTTTGAGATGGAGTCTTGATCTGTTGCCCAGGCTGGAGTGCACTGGTGCAATCTCCACTCACTGCAAGGTCCACCTCCTGGGTTCACACCATTCTCCTGCCTCAGCCTCCCAAGTAGCTGGGACTACAGGTGTGTGCCACCACGCCTGGCTAATTTTTTGTATTTTTAGTAGAGATAGGAGTTCACTGTCTTAGCTAGGATGGTCTCGATCTCCTGACTTTGTGATCCGCCCATCTCAGCCTCCCAAAGTGCTGGGACTACAGGCATGAACCACCATGCCCGGCCAATATGCAATATTCTTTAAAATAGTTACCATTTATCAATTGCTAAATAATTGTATCTTACATATGTAACCTTGAACCCCTGTAAGAACTGACCAAAGCAGCTATTATTATTATTATTATTATTATTGAGATGGAGTGTCACTCTGTCGCCCAGGCTGGAGCGCAATGGCACGATCTTGGTTCATGGCAACTTCTGCCTCCGGGGTTCAAGTGATTCTTTTGCCTCAGCCTCCTGAGTAGCTGGGACTACAGGTGCAAGCCATCACGCCTGGCTAATTTTTGTATTTTTAGTAGAGACAGGTTTCACCATATTGGCCAGGCTGGTCTGGAACTCCTGACCTTGTGCTCTGCTCTTCTCGGCCTCCCAAAGTGCTGGGATTACAGGCATGAGCCACTGCGCTCAGCCCAAAGCAGTTATTATTATACACTTTTTGAAGCTGAGGAAACCAAGGCCTAGAGAAGGGCAGTGATTTTTTTCCAAGAACACATTGCTGGATTTGCACGGCCAGGCTCATGTTACTTCAAAGTGACCATCATCACCTAATCATTCACCTGGTTGAAACTTATTCTTTCCATTTTCAGGGTACCCAGAAATTTTGTTACTGTATCAAGATCACAGGAAGAGTGTTTGAGACATCACCAGAATCTACAGCCTCTGCTGGTGCTCCTGGGTTCAGCTTCTAGCATTACAGGTGTGCTAGCTTGTCTCCAAGATGGCACCCATGAGCCCTAAATTCCTGGATTGATGCTCTTGCCTAGTCCTCTATTGTGTCATATCAGGATTGTTCCAAGTAACCAATAGAACACAGCAGAGGTGATGGCATGTCACAAAGTTAGGTCATAAAGGACATCATGGTTTCCATGTTGCTGGCTTCCTCTTAGATAATTTTCTCTGGAGGAAACCCAACTGTGTGTTGTGAGAAGATTTAAGCCATCCAGGGAGAGATCCACATGGTAAGGAATGGAGGCCACCAGCCGACAACCATGCCGGTGAGGGATTTTTAGAGGCAGATCCTCCAGCCCCAATCAGGCCTTCAGATTACTGCATCCCACATAGATTACAATGTTGTGAAATGACACTGAGTCAGACTCATACAGCAAAACCACTGAACTCCTGACCCACAGACACTGAGATAAATGTTGTTTATTAAATCACAGAGTTTTGGGGGTAATTAGTCACACAGTGATAGATAATTGATAGACATTGCAGATAACTTGTCTCTTTAGTCCACAAGACTTTAGACAGAGAGGAACTCTACTTGAAGATCTATTCTTAAAGAACTACACCTGGTCAGGCACGGTGGCTTATGCCTGTAATCCCAACATTTTGATAGGTCGAGGCAAGATGATTGCTTGAGCCCAAAAGTTTGAGAACAGCCTGAGAAACACGGTGAAACCCCATCACCACAAAAAACTTTCAAAAAATTAGCCAGCCATTATGGTGTGTGCCTGTCATCCCAGCTACTTGGGAGGCTGAAGCAGGAGGATTGCTTGAGTCCAGGGGTCAAGGGGTCAAGGCTACAAGTGAGCTGAGATTGCACCACTGCACTCCAGACTGGGCAACAGAGTGAGACTCTGTCTCAAAAAAAAAAAAAAAAAAAAAAAAAAAAAGAACTACACCTGAGAAGAATTCTCTGTATTGGGATCTGATTTAAATAATTACATCCTGGACTTCAAACCTAGATATCCTGTACAAGTTTGAAACTTTTGGGAGGAGTTGAGAGGAATGAGAGTATTTTACATGTGGGAGAAATATAAATAATTTGTGGCCAGATGGTGGACTGTGATGATTTAAAATACATCCACTGATTATTTAATATTCCTTTCAAAAGATGCAACATAATTCCCCTCCACCTGAATGTGGGCTGGAGTTAGTGACTCGTTTGTGGTAAATAGAATGTAGAAGTGATTGTGTGTGATGTCAGAGACTAGGTCATGAAAGTGATGGTGTCTTTCGGCTTGCTCTTACTCTTGGATGATCTGCTCTGGGGATAGTTGTGAGTAGGCCTGCAGCCCACAGCCATGTGAGTGAGCCTTTTGAAGAGTGGACCTTCCAGGCCCAGTCAAGCCTTCAGGTGACTGCAGCCCCAGCCAACATCTTGGGAGACCCTGAGTCAGAACCCCTGCTAAGTCACTTCCAGATCCCTAAGCCTCAGAAACTGTGAAGAAAAAAAAATGGATGTGGTTTTAAGCCCTAAGTTTGGGGCATAGTTTGTTATGTAGCAATAGATAATATGTCTGATATGGTTTAGCTGTGTCCCCACCCAAATCTCACCTTGAATCTTAGCTCCCATAATTCCTTCATGTTGTGAGAGGGACCCAGTGGGAGATAATTGAATCATAGGGTGGTTTCCCCCGAACTGTTCTCATGGTAGTGAATCAGTCTCACAAGATCTGATGGTTTTATCAGGGGAAACCCCTTTTGCTTGGTTCTCATTCTCTTCTCTTGTTTGCTGCCATGTGAGATGTGCCTTTCACCTTCCACCATGAGAGTGAGGCCTCCCCAGCCATGTAGAATGGTGAATCTATTAAACCTCTTTTTTTTTTTTTTTTTTTTGGTAAATGGTCATGTCTTGGATATGATTTTATCAGCAGCATGAAAATGGACTAATACAATGTTATTGCTGAAAATTTGCCTTATAATATTTTCATATTTGGATGAGAAAAAAGATTTTGGATAAATCGAAGCAAACTCTTTTCATCCTAAGATAACAGAAACAGAGTAATTTGCCTCTATTCTTGCTCCTATTTTGTCCAATATAAGCCCAGAAATGCCTTTTGTCTTTATTGTCTAATTTTTTTATTGTAGAAATGTATTCAATCACTATATTTAATTTAGAGAACTTTGCTGTAAACAGAACATTCACAATTTTTTTAAATATATATTTTCTGAATAGCTACTTTATAATGTACACTGGGCATCCAGAGGCTATAAAGATGAATGAGGTGCAGTTATTGTCTTCATGGAATTTAACCTACTCATGGACTATTAAATAATTAAAAAACAATAATATATATTAAAGTACCAAATGCCATATATCCATATATTCTGAATTGTCTATTACCCTTTTACTCCTATCTTTTCAACTTAGCCTTTGCAACTGAAATCTTTCTTAAATTTTAAGTACATTTTATTTTTAAAAATCTTTTAGAGATGGAGTCTCACTATGTCACCCAGACTGGTCTTGAACTCTTTGCCTCAAGCAATCCTCCAGCCTCAGCCTTTCAAAGTCCTGGGACTACAGGTGTGAGTCACCGCACCCAGGCAATTCATTTATAGCTGAATATACCACCAGGTGTGGTGGTGTATGCCTATAGTCCCAGCTTCTCCAGCTACTCAGAAGGCTGTGGCAGGAGGAGCCCTTGAGCCTAGGAGTTCTGGACTGCATTACAGCCTGGGAGACAGAGCAAGACCCCGTCTCTTAAATATATATATATATATAAAATACAAAGTAAAAAACTCACATATCAAAGTGTGTACTCCTGAATTCACACAGTGACACACCCATGTATCCACACAGTGACCTACCCTTGTATCCACAATTAGATTTGGGAGCAGAACATTACCCAGCCCATATCCTGAGGAGCTGTTATTTTGCCTTCCATCGCCATACAAAAATTTTGCCAGTTTTTGAAATTTGTGAATGGAATGATATATGTAATTTTTGATTTGGCTTCTTTCACTTAAGTTACGCTTGTGAGATTTACTTTTGCTGTTCAGGGTAGCAGTAAATTCCCATAGGTCTATTACATTAAATTATATGAATACACTTGTATAAATACACTTGTCCATTCTACTGTTGATGGATAATTCGATGATTTCCAGGTTTGGGCTATAATGGAAAGTACTGCTAGGGACATACACGTACATATCTTTTGGTATCATAGAACTCTTTTTATCTGGTCTACACTGGCAGTGGAATTGCTGGGTCGTAGTGTACTTTTAGCTCAGCTCTGTCTCCCTCTCTGTGTCCTTGCTGTCTAGCTTTTCAGTATCTCCTATTAGTAGAGTTTCAAGTTTTCCCACATCTTGTTCCACATCTGCAACAACATTTGATATTATAACTCTTTTTTTTCATTTGAGATGTTCAGAAAGTGTGAAGAAAAAAAAAAATGGATGTGGTTTTAAGCCCTAAGTTTGGGGCATAGTTTGTTATGTAGCAATAGATAATATGTCTGATATGGTTTAGCTGTGTCCCCACCCAAATCTCACCTTGAATCTTAGCTCCCATAATTCCTTCATGTTGTGAGAGGGACCCAGTGGGAGATAATTGAATCATAGGGTGGTTTCCCCCGAACTGTTCTCATGGTAGTGAATCAGTCTCACAAGATCTGATGGTTTTATCAGGGGAAACCCCTTTTGCTTGGTTCTCATTCTCTTCTCTTGTTTGCTGCCATGTGAGATGTGTCTTTCACCTTCCACCATGATTGTGAGGCCTCCCTAGTGTTTTATTATTTATTTTTTACCTAGGTTTTCTCTTTTTTTTTTTTTTTTTTTTGAGACGGAGTCTCGCTCTGTCGCCCAGGCTGGAGTGCAGCGGCGCAATCTCGCCTCACTGCAAGCTCCGCCTCCCGGGTTTACGCCATTCTCTTGCCTCAGCCTCCCGAGTAGCTGGGACTACAGGCGCCCGCCACCTCGCCTGGCTAGTTTTTTTCTATTTTTTAGTAGAGACGGGGTTTCAGTGTGTTAGCCAGGATGGTCTCGATCTGCTGACCTTGTGATCCGCCCGTCTCGGCCTCCCAAAGTGCTGGGATTACAGGCTCGAGCCACCGCGCCCGGCCTTTACCTAGGTTTTCTCCTGTGCTTGACAAGTCTGAAGGAATCAGAGAGGCAGAGACTGTGCAAAATATAAACTGCTCCTGAGTCTGAATAGGATGCATTAGAAGATGTAACAACTTGTTTGACAGACCCTTGTTCTCCCTGAACAACCAGATTTGTCCGAATTCCTACCTGGTTACCAAGTCATTAGTTACTAGTTGTTTGTTAGTTGACTAGTTAGTATCAACTCAGCATCGGTCCGTTCTGTATGGATGTATATGTATATATATAAGACATATATTTAAATATATATAAGGATGTGTATTTAAACGTGCTGATGGCCAGGTGTGATGGCTCACACCTGTAATCCCAGCACATTAGGAGGCCAAGTTGGGAGGATCGCTTGAAGCCAGGAGTTTGAAACCAGCCTGGGCGACATAATGAGACCTGTCTACAAACAAACAAAATAACTGGGTGTAGTGGCACACACATGTAGTCCCAGCTACTCAGGAGGCTGAGGCAGGAGGATCGCTTGAGCCCGGGAGATCGAGGTTACAGTGAGCTATGATTGCATCATTGCACTCCGGCCTGGGCAACACAGCAAGACCCTGTCTCTGAAAATAAAATAATAATAATAATAAATTGTCCTGGGCATATGAGGATTTTGATTCAGCATCCGGCTTTCATTGTCCAGAAGAGGGCAGCCTCGTTCCACGTTTTGTCTGTAGCCTCCCTGCAGACACCTCCTCCCTCCTCTGTTTGTTAAAGGGCAGGCTTTATTTGTTAAGCGCATGACAGCCTCCTGGGCAGCCAGGTGGGAACTTGGGAGGTATTTTTTCTCTTTGTTCTTTCTGGCTCTCTAACCAGATTCTAGTTAATTCCACCTGAGGTCTGGACGTGTCCTAGTTTCATTTCTAGACCTGCTGTCCCAGCTCCCTACTGTGTCTCCCAACCTCCTGCTGCAGACCCCTCAAATCTCAGACCCTCCCCTCCCCTCCCTCACCTTCTCTGTTTTCCAGAGGAATGTTTCCAAAGCACGTGCTCAAAAACGTTCCAAGGCTAGCATTTGAAGAAATAAATACATGTGATTAGGTTAAAGTCTAAATCCCCCGGTGGCATTCTTGACCGCGAAGAATCAAACTGCAATCCACTTCTCCACTTTCCTCTGCTTGTACTCCCCTCAAAAAACCCACGTTTCCGTGGAATAAGCAGAACTACGGTTTGAACAACTCTAGGTCCGAGTCTAAATGCAAAGCTCAATGTCTTTACTTTCCATCCATATGACCATGGCAAGGAAGTTAACCTCTATGAACCCTGGTTTTCATATCACTAGATGGGGCTCAGTGATACCTGCCCCTCATGGTTGGCGTGAGCCATCTTGCCCAATTGCCAACCAAGTTTTTAAGAATCCTCCAATAATCCCCCAAACTCTCCCTTCTCTTTCAGATAGTGGGACTCTGTGCTCATGCCAGTAAGTAAAGAAGAAGGAATAAGAAAGACACTGTGTGATCTAGTATTAATAAGGAAGTAAGTGATCAAATTACTCCAGCTAGATCAGTAGAATCTATTATCAAGCACGTTGAGGCCGACAGCATTCACAAATCAACTGTCTACGTTTATACTCACTGATGACTCGTGTTTCCTTTCGAGGACAAGTAAGCTTTTTAAATGATCAAGACGTTTACATTAGTTTTGCTCTTCAATGGCTTTTCTCAAAAAAGATCCAAAGGCAAAAGTTAAATTTAAAAGAGCTTTCCATGTGACTACCCCAAAGAGAGATTATCAATCACCAAATTAAATATTTGTATACAAAATAATATCTGGATGCATAGATCCTTATGTTCATCAGATGAAGAGTGAAAGACTTATTAGTCACCACGCTTTATTTACACCCCTGTCAAAATTACATGAAAATATTTCTCTCCAAAGAACCATTCTAGAGAACCCTTTCATACAAAGTGGTGTGTGTACATCTAAGAGGTTGCTCAGTTTAGCTCAAAGGCTAAAGAGTTTAGTAAACTGAGTTCCACCACCTCATGACTTTTAAGTGGTAGGTTACCACCAGAAAGAGACGACTTCAAGCACAGATTTCTAGCAGCAAGGCCAGGATTAAAAACCCATGTGACAACAGGCTTCAGAGAGAGGAACAATCCATTCCTAATTCAAAGGCCATCAAGCCCGAGTTGTAAGAACATTTTTGACTCTGAGGATCTTCTCTTTTCACCAAGAAAATCCCTTACAGCCATGGTTTAACATTCCCAAATTAAGAAATAGAAGAAACCAAATTAATTTTTAATTTATACTCCACTTTTTTATGTTTTCAATCGTCCACTACTGCAAGATGTACACTGAACGGTACAAGTCATGCGCATCATTTTCATCAGACAACCTCATCTACCAAAATGGTGATAACACAATCTTATTTTGAAGCCAAAAGAGAGTTATAAACATCAATCGTTTTCAGATATGCTTTAAAAATGTTCAAAAGTAACATCATTATTTTAAGTTACAGCACAATCATTAAAGGAAAAAAGAACCCAAGAACAAATAAAATTCGTTATTATTTTAGTTACTTTTAGTGGGAAAAATAAAACAAGATTTGGATTTTCAGCCAGGATAAAGTAAAAAGACTCTTGCCAGATGTCCATTTTCTCATTAATGAACTACTTGAGACTGTACTCCTGGGTCAACTTATTTCTGCTTCTCCTGTCTCTAGACCTATCTTAATTATATTTGTGTCTCAGGATCCATGACATCGATTTAAACAAACCCATGGGCAAATCTAAACACTGACCACACAGTGTCCAGTTTATTCATTTCTCTACAAAATGACAGAAATTCAGCCTTTAATCAGAAGTTGATTCTACCTAAATTCCTAATAAAACTAATAAAATGAAGTCACCTGGCCTGGCGCAGTGGCCCACGCCTGTAATCCCAGCACTTTGGGAGGCCAAGGCGGGCAGATCACGAGGTCAGGAGATCGAGACCACCCTGGTGAACATGGTGAAACCCCGTCTTTACTAAAAATACAAACAAATTAGCCTGGTGTGGTGGCGGGCGCCTGTACTTCCAGCTTCTAGGGAGGCTGAGGCAGGAGAATCTCTTGAACCCAGGAGGCAGAGGTTGCAGTGAGCCGAGATTGCACCTTTGCACTCTGGCCTGGGCGACAGAGTGAGACTCCGTCTAAAAAAAATTAAAAAAAAAAAATAGAAGCCATTAAAATGAACACATTTTTGTCAATGAGAAATAAACTTGTTTATTCCATGCTTTCAGGGTTCAATGAACTCTTAGAAAGCGTTTTCTGCATCCTGCTGGTTGTGGAAGTGTTTTCCCTGCAAAATGTTGTCAAGATGCTTAAAGAAGTGGTAGTTTGTTGGCAAGAGGTCAGGTGAATATGGTAGATGAGGCAAAACTTCATAGCCCAATTTATTCAACTTTTGAAGCCCTGGTTGTATGACATGTGGTCACGCGTTGTGGAGAACTGGGCCCTTTCTGTTGATCAGTGCCGGCTCCAGGTGCTGCAGTGTTCCGTGCATCTCATCGAATGGCGTGGCATACTTCTCAGATGTAATGATTTCACCAGGATTCAAAAACTGTGGTGGATCAGAAGACCGGCAGCTGACCACCAAACAGTGATCATGACCTTTTTTTGGTGCAAGTTTGACTTTGGGAAGTGGTTTGGAGCTTCTTCTCAGTCCCACCACTGAGCTGGCTGTTGTATGAAATGCACTTTTCGTGGCATGTCACAATCTGATCAAGAAATGGTTCAATGTTGTTTCATAGAATAAGAGAAGATGACACTTCAAGAGGATGCTTTTTAAAATATTTGGTCAGCTCATGAGGCACCCACTTATCAAGCTTTTTCAACTTTCCAATTGGCTTCAAATGCCGGATGACCATAGAATGGTCGACATTCAGTTCTTCGCCAACTTCTCGTGTGGCTGTAAGAGGATCAAATTCAGTGGTTGCTCTCAATTGGTTGTTATCAATTTCCGGTGGCTGCCCACTACCCTCCTCATCTTCAAGGCTCTTGCCTCCTTTGCAAAACTTCTTGAACCACTGCACTGTACATTAATTAGCAGTTCCTGGGCCAAATGTGTTGATGTTGTGAGTTGTCTCCCCTGCTTTAGGACCCATTTTGAACTCGAATAAGAAAGTCGCTTGAATTTGCTTTTTGTCTGACATCATTTCCACAGTCTAAAATAAATAAGTAATAAGTCATTAGCAATAAAAAGCAAGAAATGCCCATTAAAATGATGAATAACATAACCACATTTATTTAAGAAGGTATTCCAGTATCAAACAGCAAATTCCAAGAATGCAAAAACTGCCATTACTTTTGTACTCACCTTATAGTAATTTGTGCGATTTCTTTTTTTCTTTGTTAGCCTGGCTTGATAGTGACCAATTTTGTTGATCTTTATGAAGAAACAGCTGTTGTTCTATTGAGTTCTTCTGTTGATTTTCTGTTTTCAGTGCCATTGACTTGTCATCTTGTTTTTATTTCTTTTGAGTGAATTTGGCTTATATTGTTCTTTTTCTTTTCTTTTCTTTTTCTTTTCTTTCTTTTTTTTTTTTTTTGAGACTTAGTCTTGCTCTTTTGCCCAGGTGACCTCGCTCTGTCGCACGAGGTCAGGAGATCGAGACCATCCTGGCTAACACGGTGAAACCCCGTCTCTACTAAAAATATAAAAAATTAGCCGGGCGTGGTGGTAGGCGCCTGTAGTCCCAGCTACTCAGGAGGCTGAGGCAGGAGAATAGCATGAACCCAGGAGTTGGAAACTGCAGTGAGTTGAGATCGTGCCACTGCACTCCAGCATGGGTGACAGAGCAAGATTCCGTCTCAAGAAAAAAAAAAAAAGAAAACATAGTAGCTGGGCATGGTGGTGCATGCTTGTAATCTCAGTTATTCGGGAGGCTGAGGCAGGAGAATTGCTTGAACCGGGACCCGGGAAGCGGAGGTTGCAGTGAGCCGAGATCCTGCCACTGCACTCCAGTGTGGGCTACAGAGCAAGATTCTCTCTGGAAAAAAATATATATATATATATATATATATATATATATATATATATATATGTATTTGAAGTATTATCCAATGAGAGCAGGTGTTCTGGAAGACCTCATCTAAATACAGAATCTGAATGGGGGTCCATGTCACACCTGCCATTTTTTCATCTTTGCAGCTGGGCTTTTCTCCTCTTCTCTGCTGGATTCTGCTGTTTCCCACAAGGTGTTCAGAGAGTCTGCCCTGAATCCTACAAGCAGGAGATGAGAAACACACAGTGACACCAGCAGGAGAACATGAAGATGTGGTGACAGTTGTCCTCCTCCTGCAGAGTCCAGAGCAGTGCACTCCTACCACTGGTGCCCTAGCTAAGCCTGGGGGCCAGCATGCCCGATGATAGTCTGGGAGTGCTGCAGAGTCCCCACAATGGGCACCCAGCCTGTGCCCTTGCATTCTGCATGATCGTGGCCATTGTCACATCAGAGCCCCTGTGTACAGATCAGTGCATCCTAGCAGAGCTGCATGTGAGGAAAGACCACGTGAGTCCCGGGAAAGAGCTGAGGCCCTGCAGGGGAAGGTGGCCAGGACCGAGACCTGATGCCTGTCTGGAGAATCGTCTGTGGGTGTGAGTGGCACTGTGGGGTCAGTGCCTGGGTTCTGCTGCTCCCCCTCCTCGAAGATCAGGGCCCAAGCAGGGGATGGCATGTGTGTGGCACCTGGAACTGCAGGGCCACTACACATGTGTGAGGCCATCATGGGGACCTGAACACGGTGTCGTCTGCAGACCCCACCCATCCATTGGCCCCAATTCCTGGCCAGCTTCTGCCAAGGTGAGAGGGTGGAATTTGGAAGGTGGGTGTAAGCTGAAGCCTGTCCCCCAGTGGCTGACATACAGTAGTGACACTCTCTGTGTGGGAGAAAGAAAGAGAGATCAGACTGTTACTGTGTCTATGGACAAAGACGAGGACATAAGAAAGTCCATTTTGATCTGTACTAAGAAAATTCTTCTGCCTTGAGATGCTGTTAATCTGTAACCCTAGCCCCAACCCTGTGCTCACAGAAGCATGTGCTGTATTGACTCAAGGTTTAATGGATTTAGGGCTGTGCAGGATGTGCCTTAGTGAAAATGTGTTTGCAGGCAGTATGCTTGGTAAAAGTCATCGCCATTCTCCAGTCTCGAGTACCCAGGGACACAGTGCACTGCGGAAAGCCTCAGGGACCTCTGCCCAAGAAAGCCTGGGTATTGTCCAAGGTTTCTCCCCATTGAGGCGGCCTGAGATATGGCCTCGTGGGAAGTGAAAGACCTGACCATCCCCCAGCCCGGCCCCCGTAAAAAGTCTGTGCTGAGGAGGATTAGTGGAAGAGGAAGGCCTTTTTGCAGTTGATATAAGAGGAAGGCATCTGTCTCCTGCTCATCCCTGGGAGTGGAATGTCTCAGGGTAAAACCTGACCATACATTCTATTTACTGAGATAGGAGAAAACCACTTTATGGCTGGAGGCGAGACATGCTGGCGGCAATACTGCTCTTTACTGCACGGAGATGTTTGTGTAAAGTCAAACATAAATCTGGCCGACGTGCACATAGAGGCACAGCACCTTTCCTGAAACTTATTGATGACACAGAGTCCTTTGCTCACATGTTTTCCTGCTGGCCCTCTCCCCACCACTACCCTGTAGTCCTGTCACATCCCCCTTGCCAAGATAGTAGAGATAGTGATCAATAAATAGTGAGGGAACTCCAGAGACCAGTGCCGGTGCGGGTCCTCTGTATGCTGAGCGCGGGTCCTCCATATGCTGAGCGCAGGTCCCCTGGGCCCACTTTTCTTCCTCTATACTTTGTCTCTGTGTCTTATTTCTTTTCTCAGTCTCTCATCTCCAGCTTTCGAGAAATACCCACAGGTGTGGAGGGGCAGGCCCCCTTCACTCTGATGCCACCCTTGCCCTCACCTAGCTCTCTCATACCTGGGATTCTAAGGGGTCTGCCCCAGGGTTGGATGTCCACTGCCAATCAGAGGTGAGCACGTCGATGCCTCCTGGATGTGGGGCTACTGGTGGTCAAGGCCTGGCAGTATGTGGAGGGTCTTCTCAGAGGGGCCATGGGGCCAGGGAATGGGATGGGGCGCTAACTCCTCCCTGCATAGGAACTGCAGCCCCCAGCCAAGCCCGCCCAAGTATTCCAGGTGCTGCCCATCCCGCATGCACACTGCTAGGCTCCAGGTGGCCTGGCAGAGAGGGATGGCCTGGTGGGCAGCTGAGAAGCCAGAATGAAGGGGGCGTGCACTGCCATCCGCAGTCTGGCAGCCACGAGCAGGGCGGCTGTTGCCTGGTGAGCGAGGGGGATTGGGGAAGGGCAGGCAGCCCAGTGGGCCTGATTTACCAGTGAATGAGCTGTGGGCAGAGCTGCTCCTGGCTGAGGGCTGGGGTTGGGACAGTCTGTTTGTACCTCCTGGGCTCCAGACTGCCAGCTGCCTGCCCAGGGTCTGAATGTCCTACTGTGACCTGTTTCCTCACCTGGCCCAGAGGACAGATAGGGAAGGCTTGTGTTGAGGCTTAGGCAGGGTAATCCCAGTCAGCCCTCATTAGCTTGCCTGTCCTCCAGGTCTTTTTGATTTCTTTTTTCTCTTCTTTGTTATGAAACTCTGGAGAATTGTCCTCCAGCATGTCTTCAGCTGGGGAGGTGGAAAGCCTGGACCTTGCCCTTGGCTTCAGGGCCCCTTCTGCGTGCCCCCTCCTCCTAGGGTTTTTAAAAGCATATACTTAGCAACATACCCTGTACCTGAGAGAGCTGCAGAGAACCTCCTACGTGTCCAAACCAGAACACTTTGTTCCCTGACCCCAGGCCCTCATCACACCCCAAATCCTTTCAGGTGGCCAGCTTCAGACAAGAGTCTGAACTCAATGCTTGTTTCCTGGGGTCTACACAGGCCCGTATGATGGGGCTACCTCCATTCTACCCCTGTGCCTCCCCCAATTCATTAGGGGCCTCAACTCCAGTGATTCCTAACTGGGAGTAAGGTTCCCCAGGCAAGGAATGCAGCCCTCCCCAGAATGCTGGCCTGGCCATGTCCCAGTGGACATCAGTCCTGGAGCAAGAGGTCCAAGGCAGGGAGTTTCACCCACCATTTCACCAGGTGTGGTGATCTTCCTGGGTTCCTAGCCTTCAAGATGGGATTTTTACACTCTGCCACAGTGGGGGAAACCGAGGCACAGGGCCAGTGAGCGGTAAAGAAAGAAAACCTCTGTGACTAGGAAACATGTCACTTGCCCAGCACAGCCGCGCCAGGATAGCACCCTTGGGATGTACTGCTGAGCTGTTCTTGGCGCGTGGCATGGCACTGGGGTGGAGGTCAGCAGCTTGTGGAGTTGGGGGTGGGGGTGCTGGCAGGAACAGGTAATTTTGGACCCACCATGGGGAGGAAGGGGACATTGCCCCTTTCCCCACACCTTGGGCACAGCAGCAATTTTCTTCTCTGATGTTTGTGGGCACCAATGCCTATGTGGGTGTGGGTACATCCTCCCCTTTTGTTGGTGAAGAACCTTCCTGCAGCCGTTGGGGTGGGTATGGGCACCACATGTGCCTGGCAGCAGGGTGGGGCCTGCGGAGGCTTGGCTACTATATGTCTCACTGCCACCTCCCCAGAGGAAGCAGACCTTGTGCCCTAGCGCCCCTCATACCCAGTCCCTCACATTCTTCACTTGGCATCTCCCTGCCGGATTCTCCCAACTCAGCCCCTGCCAGGTTTCTCCAGGCCCTGTGGGCCCTGGGATGGGCTCAAAGGAGGCAGCAACTGTGCTGCCTGCCTCTGCCTGAAGTCAGGGATCCCTGGCCGCTACTGGCGTCTGGTGGGCAGGGTAGGTGGGGAGGTCAGGGGTCAGCTTTTCCACTCCCTAGCCTGCACTGGCGAAGCCACCAGGTGTAACTGGCCTGGAGGCTGATCTGTGTCCTCCACAGTCCCTTGATGCATTGTATCAAAGCCAATCCTTGTGTGAATGACTTGGCCTGTTGTTACCGCCCAGGTCAAACCAGAACCGAAAGACTCTTGCACTCGGGCCCAGAGCCTGGGGCTGAGGCCGCCATGACCACCCTGTTCTCTTCCTTCTGGGGTCCCTAGGAAGCTCCCAGGACTGAATGATCCCCACAGAACACAGTGGCCAGGATGGGAGGGCTGGAGGTCAACTCCCCCCCGCCCCTACCACCACAACCAAAAGGCCCCATGGAGGTTGGCCCTGAGCTGTGGGTCCCTGTCGGATGCAGGTTCCCACGGATACTTCAGGGGGTGAGCATGGGTCCTCCTGGCTGACGGGAGTCTGGTGGGCACTGGGTGTGTGGGGCCTGTGTAGGTGGGTTGGACAGCACTGGGCCTAGCCAGGGAGCCGGGGACTGGTGTGGCCAAAGTGGGCGGCAATATGTTGCCAGAACAAAACTACAGTGCAACCAGCACAGCTGGTAGGGAGAAGGAGGCCTGCCTAGCAGGACCATCCACCCCTGTCCTGGCCCCAAGCCCAGACTGCCTGCCTGTACTGGACATTGCCTGGTCCAGGAGGCCTGGGCATGAGGGTCAGGTGGTGTGTCCCTGGGTTCCAGACTTTGGTGGTCCCTTGGGAGCTGAGCATCCTCTGGACAGGAGGAGGACTCGCGGTCCACTGTTTGTATCGGCCCCTGGGGGTGTGCCCCCACCCCAGCTTCTGAGCCTACACAGGGACGTGGCCAGGGCTCCTCCCCTGACCTATGGCTCCAGCTCTGAAAAGCTCACTGATGACTCTAACAGCTTCCTCCCCAAAGCTTGGGTCCTCGTCTGTGGGAATGGGGTGTCCCAGGCCCCCTGCAGGCAGGAACCCACCCCCAGCTCCTCTGGTGGGCCCTCCTGGGATTTCTTACCTACTGGCTTGTGAGACCCGGTTGGCCAAACTTGGTGTCCTATTTTTATTTTGGCCTTTTTCTTAGTGTGTGTTTTCTTTAACTACTGCTGTGTAGATCTTCTATTGGAGTTTTATGTAGAGAATCTTGCCCACCCAGAGGGCCCCCACCCCAGAGAGCCTCCACTTCGGCCCCCCCTGGGCTGGTCCTGCTTGTGCTCCGCTTGGTGTGAATGTTGAGTGTGATGGATCCACACGGCTGCTTGACCCTGCATCTCCTTCCTTGTTGCTGAGGCCGGTTCTGTTCTCTCTTTCTCCATGTGAATTGCACTTGAAGCCAAGATGAAGGATGAGAAGTGGTTGCTACGAAGGACCCTCCTGCAGTGAACCCACTGTGAGGAGGCTGCGCTGACCCAGCCTGTCATTTCCTTCTCTAAGCTCATTCCAGAGGTCGGCCAGGGGCAGAGGCAGCCCGTACCTGCCTGCTCTTGTGGCCCGTGAATCAAGAATGGATTTTACATTTCCAAATGCCTGAACAAATAAAAAAATAACAATTCATGACACTGAGAAGGTTCCATGTCCATAAGTAAAGTTTGATGTGGGTGCAGTCATGCCCATCTCTTCACAGGCCACCTGCAGAAGGCTGCTGTGGTGTAGCCATGGCAGAGTTGCATTCTTGAGGTAAAGATCAGTTGGCAAAGCTGAAAATACTGACTCCTGGCTCTTTAGGGAAACAGTTTCCAGTCCCTGGTTTAAGGACTGTGTGGCAAGACCCCAGGATCTTGGTCAGCTTGTTCCTCACTCAGGGCCTGCTGTGGCCTTCCCTAGTATGTCTGCAAAGTCTGCGTGCTATGGTGCCTCTCATGGGGGCATTGAGCTCTGTCGTGCTAGATTTCAGGGTGTCTGCCTCATGGTCACCTGTCTCACCAACAGAGACCCTGTGGCCAGATTCAAACTAGCAGGAGCGGTTGGTCTTTGGCAGCAGGGATACCTTCAAGCTGAGCTGCCACCCACCCTGAGGTGGTCCCATGACACTCACTGTCTCGGTCAAGATTGGGGCAGGGGTGGTGTCCTGAACTGCCCTGCGATGTGGATCGTAATAGCCAGGGGGGAGAGGGGGTTGCTGTTACTCCCCATATCATGGGGAGTGCCTCACCCCCTGCGATGTGGATCATAATAGCCAATTACTCCCCCCTGCAATGTGTGTCCATTATTAGCAGTCTCTTTTATTCAGGATATTAGGAACAATTTCACAGGTTGCGTGTACCCAGCCTTCGACAGGAGAACGAATACCATCCTCTGCACCTCCGGATATTAGGAACCATATCACACAATGGGTGTACACTTTTTGGGAGATTTGGGGTAATGTCGTCCTGTGTTTCCCTGAATATTCGGAGACATATCACAGGGCGGTTGTACACCCACTACTCTCTTGGAAGGAACATCATACTTTACCTACTGGAAATTAGGAGCAATATCACAGACTGGGTGTCAAGCCACTGTCATACTGGAAGTAATATCATGCTCTCCCCCACAAGTTATGAGGAACAATATCACAGGGGGGTGTGTACCTTCTTTGGTAGTGGGAGTAGTATCATCGTCTCTTCCTTTAGATGACAGGAAAAATATCACAGGGTGGGTGTACACCCCGTGTGTTTTTGGAAGCAATGTCATTCTCTCTTCTTCTAGGTTTTAGGATTCATATCACAGGCAGGATGTACACCCCTTGTTTTATTGGATGGAATCTCATCCTCTTTCAACCTGTATCTTTAGAACAATATCACATGGGGGCTGTCCATCCCTTCAATATTGTTAGTAATACCATCTTCTCCTTTCCTGGACATAAGAAATAATATCACTGGAGCGGTGTACACCCCTTGCAATGTTGGTAGTAATATCACCTCTCCCCTGTGGTTATTAAGGACAAAATCCCAGGGTGGCTGTACGGTTCCTACTTTATTGGGAGTAATGTCATCCATTCACCCCCTGGATAAGAGGAACCATATCACTGAAGAGGTGTCCACCCCCTTCGATGTTGTCAGCCATGTCATCCTCTTCCTGCCTGGATATTAGGAACGATACCCCAGGGTTGCAGGCGGTGTATACCCCCTGCGATATCAAAACAAATCATGCTCTTTCCCGCTGGATATTAGGAACTACATCACAGGTGTGTGTGCACCTTCTGGGATATCGGGAGTACTATCAGCCTCCACCCCTCTGCATATTAGGAACAATATACAGGGGACAGGGTGGTTACACCCCCTGCGACATTGAGAGCAATATTCTTCTCTTTCCCCTGTACATTAGGAACCACATCACAGGGGTCTGTACACCTTCTGCGATATTGGGATTAATGTTATCCTCTCCCCCAACTGAATGTCAAAAACAATATCACAGAAGGATGTACACCCCCTACGATATTGCCACTGGTATCATCGTCTCCCTCCCAGGATATAGGGAACAATATCACAAGGGGGTGTACATCCCCTGCAATATTGGGAGTAATGTCTTCCTCTCCCCCGCTGACTATTACGAACAATGTCACAGAAGGAGTGTACAACCCCTGCTCTGTAGGGGGTGATATCCTCTCCATCCCTGGATATTAGGAACAATATCACTAGACAGTGTACACCTCCTGCAATATTGAGAATAATCCTCTCGTCCCCTGGATATCAGGAATCATATCACAGGGGTGGTGTACATCCACTGCGAAATCAAAAGAAATACCATCATCTGCACCTTTGGATGTTAGGGACAATATTATGGGGGAGGTCTACAACCCCTGCGATATTGGGAGTCATATCATTCTCTCTCACCCAGGATATAAGAAACAAGACGACCGAGGGGATATACAACCACTGTAACAGTTTCAATAATGTTATCCTCTACTCGAGGGCTATTAGGAAAAACATCATAGAGGGGTGTACACTTTCTTCAATGTTGGGAGTAATATCATTCTCTCCCCGCCGGATATCAGGAACAAGTCTATTAATTATTAATATTAATAAATATAATAAAAATTAATAATAATAATCAATGTTAATACTCATAATAAAGGTAGTAAAAATGAATACTGGTTAAAAATGTTAACAATTGGTATTAATAATTAATAGTAATATCACTATTAATAATAAAAGAATGATATCAGCAATTAATGTTGCTTAAGTCAATATTAAGAGATGTTGGTAATAAAATAATGATTAATATTACGAACTAATAATATTGTTAAATGACATTAATATTCATAATTAATTTTAAGCGTGCATAATCATATATGTAAAATAATTATCCATAATTAATAATGGTATCCTATTAATAGTGTCATTGAAAATTATTAAAATTGATCATTGATGTTTAATAATTAATCAAATTATTACTCCTAATACCGCAAGGGGTGTACACCTAACTGTGATGTCATTCCTAATATCCAGTGACGGAGAGCATGATGTTAGTTTTAATATCGCAGTAGGTGTACACTCAAGCTGTGACACCGATCCTAATATCCAGGCGGATAGAATATGACAAGACTCCCAACATAGCAATGAATGGACAGACACCTGGTGATACTGCTCCTAATATTCACGGAAGAAGCATATGATATCATTCCTAATATCACAGGGAGTGTACAGTTCTTCTGTGATATTGTTCCTAGTATCCAGAAGGGGAGAGGATGATAATAATTCCGGTATCACAGGCTGTGTTCACCCGCCCTGTGATATTGTTATTAATATCCTGGAAGGGAGAGGATGATATGGCTCCCGATAGAGCAGGAGGTGTACAACCAGCCTGGGATATTGTTTCTAATATCCATGGAGGGGAGAGGCTGATATTACTCCCAATATGACAGGGGGTGAACATCCATCCTGTGATACTCTTCTTAATATCTCAAGCCCGAGAGATTCATACTAATACCAGTATTGAAGACACTGTACATCCCCGTGTGATACTCTTCCTGAAATGCGGAAGGGAAGAAGATGGAATTAATTCCCATATCACAGGAGTTGAACACACACTCTGTAATATCTTTCATAATTCGCAGGGGGGTGAGCCACCCCCCGCGAGGTGGGGGACCAATAGCCACCCCCTCTCCCCCCCTTGGCTATTGGGCGCCACCTCGCAGGGGGGTGAGCCACCCCCCGCGAGGTGGGGACCAATAGCCACCCCCTCTCCCCCCCCTTGGCTATTGGGCGCCACCTCGCAGGGGGGTGAGCCACCCCCCGCGAGGTGGGGACCAATAGCCACCCCCTCTCCCCCCCCTTGGCTATTGGGCGCCACCTCGCAGGGGGGTGAGCCACCCCCCGCGAGGTGGGGACCAATAGCCACCCCCTCTCCCCCCCTTGGCTATTGGGCGCCACCTCGCGCAGGGGGGTGAGCCACCCCCCGCGAGGTGGGGACCAATAGCCACCCCCCTCTCCCCCCCTTGGCTATTGGGCGCCACCTCGCAAGGGGGGTGAGCCACCCCCCGCGAGGTGGGGACCAATAGCCACCCCCTCTCCCCGACTCCCCCCCTTGGCTATTGGGCGCCACCTCGCAGGGGGGTGAGCCACCCCCCGCGAGGTGGGGACCAATAGCCACCCCCTCTCCCCCCCTTGGCTATTGGGCGCCACCTCGCAGGGGGGTGAGCCACCCCCCGCGAGGTGGGGACCAATAGCCACCCCCTCTCCCCCCCTTGGCTATTGGGCGCCACCTCGCAGGGGGGTGAGCCACCCCCCGCGAGGTGGGGACCAATAGCCACCCCCCTCTCCCCCCCTTGGCTATTGGGCGCCACCTCGCAGGGGGGTGAGCCACCCCCCGCGAGGTGGGGACCAATAGCCACCCCCTCTCCCCCCCTTGGCTATTGGGCGCCACCTCGCAGGGGGGTGAGCCACCCCCCGCGAGGTGGGGACCAATAGCCACCCCCTCTCCCCCCCTTGGCTATTGGGCGCCACCTCGCAGGGGGGTGAGCCACCCCCCGCGAGGTGGGGACCAATAGCCACCCCCTCTCCCCCCCCTTGGCTATTGGGCGCCACCTCGCAGGGGGGTGAGCCACCCCCCGCGAGGTGGGGACCAATAGCCACCCCCTCTCCCCCCCCTTGGCTATTGGGCGCCACCTCGCAGGGGGGTGAGCCACCCCCCGCGAGGTGGGGACCAATAGCCACCCCCTCTCCCCCCCTTGGCTATTGGGCGCCACCTCGCAGGGGGGTGAGCCACCCCCCGCGAGGTGGGGACCAATAGCCACCCCCCTCTCCCCCCCCTTGGCTATTGGGCGCCACCTCGCAGGGGGGTGAGCCACCCCCCGCGAGGTGGGGACCAATAGCCACCCCCTCTCCCCCCCTTGGCTATTGGGCGCCACCTCGCAGGGGGGTGAGCCACCCCCCGCGAGGTGGGGACCAATAGCCACCCCCTCTCCCCCCCTTGGCTATTGGGCGCCACCTCGCAGGGGGGTGAGCCACCCCCCGCGAGGTGGGGACCAATAGCCACCCCCTCTCCCCCCCTTGGCTATTGGGCGCCACCTCGCAGGGGGGTGAGCCACCCCCCGCGAGGTGGGGACCAATAGCCACCCCCTCTCCCCCCCCTTGGCTATTGGGCGCCACCTCGCAGGGGGGTGAGCCACCCCCCGCGAGGTGGGGACCAATAGCCACCCCCTCTCCCCCCCTTGGCTATTGGGCGCCACCTCGCAGGGGGGGTGAGCCACCCCCCGCGAGGTGGGGACCAATAGCC
>NW_027257645.1:0-56546 GCF_043159975.1 Macaca nemestrina | reverse complement strand
TCATCCAAGCAGTCCTATACAACCGTATTGGCGACATTGGTCTTATCCTAGCTATGACATGATTCCTCCTGCATTACAACTCATGAGACTTTCAACAAATATTAGCCCTAAACTCCAACTCAAACCTCCTTCCACTATAAGGCCTTCTCCTAGCAGCAACAGGAAAATCAGCCAATTTGGCCTTCACACCCTGACTACCCTCTGCCATAGAAGGCCCACCTCCAGTCTCAGCTCTACTTCACTCCAGCACCATAGTTGTTGCCGGAGTATTCCTACTCATCCGTTTCCACCCGTTAATAGAAAACAATACACTAATCCAAAACCTCACATTATGCCTGGGAGCCGTTACTACTCTATTCACAGCCATCTGTGCCCTCACACAAAACGATATTTGAAACATCGTGCCTTCTCTACCTCAAGTCAACTAGGCCTAATAATAGTCACCATTGTATTAACCAACCATACCTAGCATTCCTACACATCTGCACCCATGCCCTCTTCAAAGCTATACTTTTTATGTGCTCCGGATCCATTATTCATAACCTAAACAACGAACAAGACATTCGAAAAATAGGAGGTCTGTTTAAAACACTACCCCTCACCTCAACTTCCCTAGTTATTGGCAACCTAGCACTCACGGGAATACCTTTCCTCACAGGCTTCTACTCCAAAGATCTCATTATCGAAGCCACAAATACGTCGTATACCAACGCCTGAGCCCTATTTATTACTCTCATCGCCACCTCCCTAACAAGCGCCTACAGTACTCGAACCATTCTCCTTACCCTAACAGGACAACCCCGCTTCCCAGCCCGAATAAACATCAACGAAAACAACCCCGCCCTACTGAACCCAATTAAACGCCTCACAATAGGCAGTATAATCACGGGATTCCCTATCACCAGTAATATCCCCCCTACCTCACTCCCCCAGCCAACAATACCCTTCTATCTCAAACTCTCAGCCCTAGACGCAACTGCTCTCGGTTTCCTAACAGCCCTAGACCTCGCCCTTATAACCAACAAACTAAAAGTGAAAAACCCATCACAAATATTCAAATTCTCCAACATACTAGGATACTTCCCCACCACAGTTCACCGTATGATCCCCTAGCAAAACCTACTTAGAAGTCAAAACTTAGCCCTCCTCTTATTAGACTCAACATGGCTGGAAAAATCTATACCCAAAACAATCTCACAAACACATATTACCGCTTCCACAACGGTAACCACCCAGAAAGGCATAATCAAACTCTACTTCCTCTCTTTCCTCATCCCCCTTATCCTGACCCTACTTCTAATAATATAACCTATTACCCCGAGTAATCTCAATCACAACGTATACACCAACAAACAATGTTCAACCAGCAACCACCGCTAACCAACGCCCATAATCATACAAGGCACCCGCACCAGTACAGTCACCTCGAATTAACCCCGACCCCTCCCCCTCAAAAATCACCCGGTTACCCATATTATTAAAATTAACCACCACCACTACTTCATCCAAACTTAAAACCCATAAAACCAACCCTACCTCCATCATTAATCCTACCAAAAGACCCCCTAGAACCTCAAGCCCTGAGCCCCATGTCTCAGGATACTCTTCAATGGCCATTGCTGTAGTATAACCAAAGACAACTATCATACCCCCCAGATAAACTAAAACTATCATTCAACCCATATAAGCCGCCCCCCCCAATTTAAAATAATCACACAACCAATCACACCACTAACAATTAACGCTTAAACCCCCATAAATAGGAGAGGGCTTAGGAGAGAAACCTACAAACCCCATAACCAATGATGCACTTATTGTCAATAAAACATATGTCATTGCTTCCATATGGACTCCAACCATAACCAATGATACGAAAAACCGTCGTTGTACTTCAACTACAAAAGCACCAATGATTCCGATACACAAATCCAACCCAATCCTAAAAATCATCAACCACTCCCCCCACCCCACTCCCCACTTCCGGGGCTTCTCCGGCCCCACCCATACCCAGGCCACAGTGACCTGGGCCCTGTGGGTCCCGGCTTCCGAGGGCGGGCTTGCCCTGGGCTCCTCCGGCATTCCTGAAGGGGTGGAGCCTGTGGGCCTTTATAAGGGCCGCTGGCCGGCTGGGCCGGCCTCCTGGCCGGACCTGCTCGCCGTGCACAGGCCGACTGAGGGGCACTGGAGCCCGCCGGCCTCTCTCTGCCCGTGTCTGTCCGCGAAATTCCGGCCAGGTCTCCCCGCGATGGCTCTCCCGACACCCGGCGACGGCGCCCTCCCGGCGGGAGCCCGAGGACGAGGACGGCGAAGGAGACTCGTTTGGACCCCGAGCCAGAGGGAGGCCCTGCGAGCCTGCTTTGAGCGGAACCCGTACCCGGGCATCGCCACCAGGGAAGAGCTGGCCCAGGCCATCGGCATTCCGGAGCCCAGGGTCCAGATTTGGTTTCAGAACGAGAGATCGCGCCAGCTGAGGCAGCACCGGCGGGAATCTCGGCCCTGGCCCGGGAAACGCGGCCCGCAAGAAGGCAGGCGAAAGCGGACCGCCGTCACCCGGTCCCAGACCGCCCTGCTCCTGCGAGCCTTCCAGCAGGATCGCTTTCCAGGCATCGCCACCCGGGAAGAACTGGCCAGAGAGACGGGCCTCCCGGAGTCCCGGATTCAGATTTGGTTTCAGAACCGGAGGGCCAGGCACCCGGGCCAGGGTGGCGGGGCACCGGCGCACGCAGGCGGCCCGGGCGACGCGGCCCCCGGCGGGTGTCCCCCCGCTCCCTCGCCGGTCGCCTTCACCCACACCGGGGCGTGGGCAACGGGGCTTCCCGCCCCCCACGTGCCCTGCGCGCCCTGGACTCTCCCACCGGGGGCTTTCGTGGGCCAGGGAGCAGGGGCCGTCGCCCCGCTGCAGCCCAGCCAGGCTGCGCAGGCAGCAGGGATCTCCCATCCTGCCCCGGCAGGCGGGGATTGGGATTTTTCCTACGCTGCCCTGGCGACTCCGGAAGGGGCGCTCTCCCACCCTCAGACTCCCCGGGGGTGGCCTCCGCGCCCGAGCCAATGGCGGGGGGATCGGGACCCGCAGCACCACAGCCTGCCGGGCCCTTGCTCGGTGGGACAGCCTGGGCCCGCTGGAGCTGAGCCGCAGGGCCAGGGTGTGCTGGCGCCGCCCACGTCCCAGGGGAGTCCGTGGTGGGGCTGGGGCCAGGGGCCCCAGGTCGCCGGGGCGGCGTGGGAGCCCCAAGTCGGGGCAGCTCCACCTCCGGGGCCCGCGCCCCCGGAGGCCTCCGCGGGGCAGGAGCAGATGCAAGCCATCCGGGCGCCCTCCCCGCCGCTCCAGGAGCCTGGGCGCTCGTCTGCACTCCCCTCCAGCCTGCTGGATGAGCTCCTGGAGACCCCCGAGTTTCTGCAGCAGGCGCAACCTTTGCTAGAAACGGAGGCCCCGACGGAGCTGCAGGACGTGGGAGAGCCCGCTTTGCTGGAACCGCTACTCCTCAGCGAGGAGGAGTACCGGGCTCTGCTGGAGGAGCTTTAGGACGCGGGGTTGGGGACGGGATCGGGGGCGGGGCGGTGGCCTCCCTTTCGCGGTGAGCACCTGGCTCGGTGTGGAGAGGCCTGTTTTCCCTCCGGGCTGACCAGCCTGGCATTCCTGCCTTCCCGGTCTGGGCGCGGCGGCGGCGGCCGGAGACTCCACACCGAGGAGAACTGAGCATCCCGGGGATTCCAGAGCCGGCCCAGGTTCCAGGAGGGGCACCGTCTACTGCGCATGCGCGGCTGTGCGGGCAGCGGCCTAGGCTCTGGGAGCAGCCCCGGCAGAGCTCTCATGCTTTGCCACCACCCGACCCCCGCTTGATCCCCCACCCCACTCCCCAACACAGCGCGCGCGCTGCGCGCGCCCGCACGCACACACACACACACCCACACACCCCAACACACCCACACAACCACACACCCACACACCCAAACACACCACCCCCACCCCCACCCCCACCGCGACCGAAAGCACCACCACCGTCTTCTGCACTGGGCTGCCCTTGCCATAAAACTAGGAATAGCCCCCTTCCACTTTGGAGTCCCAGAAGTTACCCAAGGAACATCCCTAACTTCTGGCCTACTCCTCCTTACATGGCAAAAACTAGCCCCCATCTCGATCATATACCAAATTCGCCCATCAATCAACACCTATATCGTCCTAACTCTCTCTACCCTATCTATCATAGTAGGCAGTTGAGGAGGTCTCAACCAAACACAGTTACGCAAAATCCTAGGATATTCTTCCATCACTCACATAGGCTGAATAATAAGAACACTAGTATATAACCCAACTATCACAATTCTTTACTTAACCATAGACATCATCCTAACAACTACCATATTCCTGACCCTCAACCTAAACTCAAACACCACCACCCTCATACTATCCCACACCTGAAACAAATCAACCTGTCTAGCACCACTAAGAGCATCCACCCTCCTATCCCTAGGGGCCTTACCCCCTCTAACCGGCTTCCTACCTAAATGAATTACCATTCAAGAACTCACAATAAACAATCACTTTCTCACCCCCTCTATCATAATTATCAGAACTCTGCTGAACCTGTATTTCTCTATACGCCTAATCTATACCGTCTCCCTAACACTATTTCCTACATCCAACAACACAAAAATAATATGGCAATTCGAAAACACAAAACCTACACTCCTTATTCCCCCACTCGTCATTGCCTCTACCCTTTTACTACCAACCTCCCCCCTAATTTTGGCTATCCACTAGAAATGTAGGTTAAACAAGACCAAGAGCCTTCAAAGCCCTTAGTAAGTAAAAATACTTAATTTCTGAAGTACATAAGGACTGCAAACACCTACTCTGCATCAATTGAACGCAAATCAATTCCTTTAATTAAGCTAAGCCCGCACTAGATCAATGGGACTCGAACCCACAAAAATTTGGTGAACAGCTAAATACCCTAATCAACTGGCTTTGATCCACTTCTCCCGCCGCAGGGAAAAAAGGCGGGAGAAGCCCCGGCAGAAACTTTTAAAGCTGCTCCTTTGAACTTGCAATTCAATGTGAAAATCACCTCAGGGCTGGTAAAAGGAGGACTAGACCCCTGTCTTTAGGTGTACAGCCTAATGCTTGCTCAGCCACTTTACCCTTCCCTTCTCTCTATCTCTACCTATGCTCATCAACCGTTGACTCTTTTCAACAAACCATAAGGACATTGGGACTCTATACCTACTATTTGGTGCATGAGCTGGAATCATAGGTACAGCTCTAAGCCTTCTTATTCGAGCTGAACTAGGTCAACCCGGCAATCTACTAGGTAACGACCATATTTACAACGTTATTGTAACGGCCCTTGCATTCATCATAATTTTATCCTTATAATTGCCCATGGACTCACCTCCTCCATCTATTTCTGCCTAGCTAACTCAGACTATGAACGTACCCACAGCCGTACCATACTACTGTCCCGAGGACTTCAAACCCTACTCCCATTAAGAACCTTTTGATGGTTCACAGCAAACCTTACTAATCTTGCCCTACCCCCCACTATCAACCTACTAGCTGAGCTCTTTGTAATCGCAGCCTCATTTTCCTGATCCCATATTACTATTGTACTAACAGGACTCAACATACTAATTACAGCCCTCTACTCTCTCCACATGTTCATCACAATGCAGCGAGGAACACTTACACATCATATAATCAACATAAAACCCCCCTTCACACGAGAATATACGTTCATATTTATACACCTCGCTCCCATCATTCCTCTATCCCTCAACCCCAATATCATTCTAGGGTTTGCTCCCTGTAAATGTACTTTAATCAAAACATTAGATTGTGAACCTAACTATAGAAGCTTATCACTTCTTATTTACCGAGAAAACCTGCAAGGACTGCTAATCCATGCCTCCGTACTTAAAATTACGGCTTTCTCAACTTTTAAAGGATAACAGCTATCCATTGGCCTTAGGAGTCAAAAACATTGGTGCCACTCCAAATAAAAGTAACAATCATGTGTGCCCCTATTATAATAACAACCCTCGCCTCCCTAACTCTTCCAATTTTTGCCACCCTCATCAACCCTGACAAAAAACGCTCATATCCAAATTATGTACAAACAACTGTCATATATGCTTTTATTACTAGCCTTCTTCCAACAACTTTCTACCTTTTCTTCAACCAAGAAACAACCATGTGAAGTTGACATTGAATAACAACCCAGACATTAGATCTAACACTAAGCTTTAAACTAGATTACTTTTCCATAATATGCATTCCAATCGCACTGTTCATCACCTGATCCATCATAGAATCCTCGCTATGGTACATAAGCTCAGATCCAAACATTAACCAATTCTTCAAATATCTCCTTATCTTCCTCGCTGCCATACTAATTCCAGTTACTGCTAACAACCTTTTCCAACTCTTCATCGGTTGGGAAGGCGTAGGAATTCTATCCTTCCTCCTAATTAGCTGATGACACGCTCGAGCGGACGCCAACACAGCAGCCATCCAAGCAGTCCTATACAACCGTATTGGCGACATTGGTCTTATCCTAGCTATGACATGATTCCTCCTGCATTACAACTCATGAGACTTTCAACAAATATTAGCCCTAAACTCCAACTCAAACCTCCTTCCACTAATAGGCCTTCTCCTAGCAGCAACAGGAAAATCAGCCCAATTTGGCCTTCACCCCTGACTACCCTCTGCCATAGAAGGCCCACCTCCAGTCTCAGCTCTACTTCACTCCAGCACCATAGTTGTTGCCGGAGTATTCCTACTCATCCGTTTCCACCCGTTAATAGAAAACAATACACTAATCCAAAACCTCACATTATGCCTGGGAGCCGTTACTACTCTATTCACAGCCATCTGTGCCCTCACACAAAACGATATTTGAAACATCGTGGCCTTCTCTACCTCAAGTCAACTAGGCCTAATAATAGTCACCATTGGTATTAACCAACCATACCTAGCATTCCTACACATCTGCACCCATGCCTTCTTCAAAGCTATACTTTTTATGTGCTCCGGATCCATTATTCATAACCTAAACAACGAACAAGACATTCGAAAAATAGGAGGTCTGTTTAAAACACTACCCCTCACCTCAACTTCCCTAGTTATTGGCAACCTAGCACTCACGGGAATACCTTTCCTCACAGGCTTCTACTCCAAAGATCTCATTATCGAAGCCACAAATACGTCGTATACCAACGCCTGAGCCCTATTTATTACTCTCATCGCCACCTCCCTAACAAGCGCCTACAGTACTCGAACCATTCTCCTTACCCTAACAGGACAACCCCGCTTCCCAGCCCGAATAAACATCAACGAAAACAACCCCGCCCTACTGAACCCAATTAAACGCCTCACAATAGGCAGTATAATCACGGGATTCCCTATCACCAGTAATATCCCCCCTACCTCACTCCCCCAGCCAACAATACCCTTCTATCTCAAACTCTCAGCCCTAGACGCAACTGCTCTCGGTTTCCTAACAGCCCTAGACCTCGCCCTTATAACCAACAAACTAAAAGTGAAAAACCCATCACAAATATTCAAATTCTCCAACATACTAGGATACTTCCCCACCACAGTTCACCGTATGATCCCCTAGCAAAACCTACTTAGAAGTCAAAACTTAGCCCTCCTCTTATTAGACTCAACATGGCTGGAAAAATCTATACCCAAAACAATCTCACAAACACATATTACCGCTTCCACAACGGTAACCACCCAGAAAGGCATAATCAAACTCTACTTCCTCTCTTTCCTCATCCCCCTTATCCTGACCCTACTTCTAATAATATAACCTATTACCCCGAGTAATCTCAATCACAACGTATACACCAACAAACAATGTTCAACCAGCAACCACCGCTAACCAACGCCCATAATCATACAAGGCACCCGCACCAGTACAGTCACCTCGAATTAACCCCGACCCCTCCCCCTCAAAAATCACCCGGTTACCCATATTATTAAAATTAACCACCACCACTACTTCATCCAAACTTAAAACCCATAAAACCAACCCTACCTCCATCATTAATCCTACCAAAAGACCCCCTAGAACCTCAAGCCCTGAGCCCCATGTCTCAGGATACTCTTCAATGGCCATTGCTGTAGTATAACCAAAGACAACTATCATACCCCCCAGATAAACTAAAACTATCATTCAACCCATATAAGCCGCCCCCCCCAATTTAAAATAATCACACAACCAATCACACCACTAACAATTAACGCTTAAACCCCCATAAATAGGAGAGGGCTTAGGAGAGAAACCTACAAACCCCATAACCAATGATGCACTTATTGTCAATAAAACATATGTCATTGCTTCCATATGGACTCCAACCATAACCAATGATACGAAAAACCGTCGTTGTACTTCAACTACAAAAGCACCAATGATTCCGATACACAAATCCAACCCAATCCTAAAAATCATCAACCACTCCCCCCACCCCACTCCCCACTTCCGGGGCTTCTCCGGCCCCACCCATACCCAGGCCACAGTGACCTGGGCCCTGTGGGTCCCGGCTTCCGAGGGCGGGCTTGCCCTGGGCTCCTCCGGCATTCCTGAAGGGGTGGAGCCTGTGGGCCTTTATAAGGGCCGCTGGCCGGCTGGGCCGGCCTCCTGGCCGGACCTGCTCGCCGTGCACAGGCCGACTGAGGGGCACTGGAGCCCGCCGGCCTCTCTCTGCCCGTGTCTGTCCGCGAAATTCCGGCCAGGTCTCCCCGCGATGGCTCTCCCGACACCCGGCGACGGCGCCCTCCCGGCGGGAGCCCGAGGACGAGGACGGCGAAGGAGACTCGTTTGGACCCCGAGCCAGAGGGAGGCCCTGCGAGCCTGCTTTGAGCGGAACCCGTACCCGGGCATCGCCACCAGGGAAGAGCTGGCCCAGGCCATCGGCATTCCGGAGCCCAGGGTCCAGATTTGGTTTCAGAACGAGAGATCGCGCCAGCTGAGGCAGCACCGGCGGGAATCTCGGCCCTGGCCCGGGAAACGCGGCCCGCAAGAAGGCAGGCGAAAGCGGACCGCCGTCACCCGGTCCCAGACCGCCCTGCTCCTGCGAGCCTTCCAGCAGGATCGCTTTCCAGGCATCGCCACCCGGGAAGAACTGGCCAGAGAGACGGGCCTCCCGGAGTCCCGGATTCAGATTTGGTTTCAGAACCGGAGGGCCAGGCACCCGGGCCAGGGTGGCGGGGCACCGGCGCACGCAGGCGGCCCGGGCGACGCGGCCCCCGGCGGGTGTCCCCCCGCTCCCTCGCCGGTCGCCTTCACCCACACCGGGGCGTGGGCAACGGGGCTTCCCGCCCCCCACGTGCCCTGCGCGCCCTGGACTCTCCCACCGGGGGCTTTCGTGGGCCAGGGAGCAGGGGCCGTCGCCCCGCTGCAGCCCAGCCAGGCTGCGCAGGCAGCAGGGATCTCCCATCCTGCCCCGGCAGGCGGGGATTGGGATTTTTCCTACGCTGCCCTGGCGACTCCGGAAGGGGCGCTCTCCCACCCTCAGACTCCCCGGGGGTGGCCTCCGCGCCCGAGCCAATGGCGGGGGGATCGGGACCCGCAGCACCACAGCCTGCCGGGCCCTTGCTCGGTGGGACAGCCTGGGCCCGCTGGAGCTGAGCCGCAGGGCCAGGGTGTGCTGGCGCCGCCCACGTCCCAGGGGAGTCCGTGGTGGGGCTGGGGCCAGGGGCCCCAGGTCGCCGGGGCGGCGTGGGAGCCCCAAGTCGGGGCAGCTCCACCTCCGGGGCCCGCGCCCCCGGAGGCCTCCGCGGGGCAGGAGCAGATGCAAGCCATCCGGGCGCCCTCCCCGCCGCTCCAGGAGCCTGGGCGCTCGTCTGCACTCCCCTCCAGCCTGCTGGATGAGCTCCTGGAGACCCCCGAGTTTCTGCAGCAGGCGCAACCTTTGCTAGAAACGGAGGCCCCGACGGAGCTGCAGGACGTGGGAGAGCCCGCTTTGCTGGAACCGCTACTCCTCAGCGAGGAGGAGTACCGGGCTCTGCTGGAGGAGCTTTAGGACGCGGGGTTGGGGACGGGATCGGGGGCGGGGCGGTGGCCTCCCTTTCGCGGTGAGCACCTGGCTCGGTGTGGAGAGGCCTGTTTTCCCTCCGGGCTGACCAGCCTGGCATTCCTGCCTTCCCGGTCTGGGCGCGGCGGCGGCGGCCGGAGACTCCACACCGAGGAGAACTGAGCATCCCGGGGATTCCAGAGCCGGCCCAGGTTCCAGGAGGGGCACCGTCTACTGCGCATGCGCGGCTGTGCGGGCAGCGGCCTAGGCTCTGGGAGCAGCCCCGGCAGAGCTCTCATGCTTTGCCACCACCCGACCCCCGCTTGATCCCCCACCCCACTCCCCAACACAGCGCGCGCGCGCGCGCGCCCGCACGCACACACACACACACCCACACACCCCAACACACCCACACAACCACACACCCACACACCCAAACACACCACCCCCACCCCCACCCCCACCGCGACCGAAAGCACCACCACCGTCTTCTGCACTGGGCTGCCCTTGCCATAAAACTAGGAATAGCCCCCTTCCACTTTGGAGTCCCAGAAGTTACCCAAGGAACATCCCTAACTTCTGGCCTACTCCTCCTTACATGGCAAAAACTAGCCCCCATCTCGATCATATACCAAATTCGCCCATCAATCAACACCTATATCGTCCTAACTCTCTCTACCCTATCTATCATAGTAGGCAGTTGAGGAGGTCTCAACCAAACACAGTTACGCAAAATCCTAGGATATTCTTCCATCACTCACATAGGCTGAATAATAAGAACACTAGTATATAACCCAACTATCACAATTCTTTACTTAACCATAGACATCATCCTAACAACTACCATATTCCTGACCCTCAACCTAAACTCAAACACCACCACCCTCATACTATCCCACACCTGAAACAAATCAACCTGTCTAGCACCACTAAGAGCATCCACCCTCCTATCCCTAGGGGCCTTACCCCCTCTAACCGGCTTCCTACCTAAATGAATTACCATTCAAGAACTCACAATAAACAATCACTTTCTCACCCCCTCTATCATAATTATCAGAACTCTGCTGAACCTGTATTTCTCTATACGCCTAATCTATACCGTCTCCCTAACACTATTTCCTACATCCAACAACACAAAAATAATATGGCAATTCGAAAACACAAAACCTACACTCCTTATTCCCCCACTCGTCATTGCCTCTACCCTTTTACTACCAACCTCCCCCCTAATTTTGGCTATCCACTAGAAATGTAGGTTAAACAAGACCAAGAGCCTTCAAAGCCCTTAGTAAGTAAAAATACTTAATTTCTGAAGTACATAAGGACTGCAAACACCTACTCTGCATCAATTGAACGCAAATCAATTCCTTTAATTAAGCTAAGCCCGCACTAGATCAATGGGACTCGAACCCACAAAAATTTGGTGAACAGCTAAATACCCTAATCAACTGGCTTTGATCCACTTCTCCCGCCGCAGGGAAAAAAGGCGGGAGAAGCCCCGGCAGAAACTTTTAAAGCTGCTCCTTTGAACTTGCAATTCAATGTGAAAATCACCTCAGGGCTGGTAAAAGGAGGACTAGACCCCTGTCTTTAGGTGTACAGCCTAATGCTTGCTCAGCCACTTTACCCTTCCCTTCTCTCTATCTCTACCTATGCTCATCAACCGTTGACTCTTTTCAACAAACCATAAGGACATTGGGACTCTATACCTACTATTTGGTGCATGAGCTGGAATCATAGGTACAGCTCTAAGCCTTCTTATTCGAGCTGAACTAGGTCAACCCGGCAATCTACTAGGTAACGACCATATTTACAACGTTATTGTAACGGCCCTTGCATTCATCATAATTTTATCCTTATAATTGCCCATGGACTCACCTCCTCCATCTATTTCTGCCTAGCTAACTCAGACTATGAACGTACCCACAGCCGTACCATACTACTGTCCCGAGGACTTCAAACCCTACTCCCATTAAGAACCTTTTGATGGTTCACAGCAAACCTTACTAATCTTGCCCTACCCCCCACTATCAACCTACTAGCTGAGCTCTTTGTAATCGCAGCCTCATTTTCCTGATCCCATATTACTATTGTACTAACAGGACTCAACATACTAATTACAGCCCTCTACTCTCTCCACATGTTCATCACAATGCAGCGAGGAACACTTACACATCATATAATCAACATAAAACCCCCCTTCACACGAGAATATACGTTCATATTTATACACCTCGCTCCCATCATTCCTCTATCCCTCAACCCCAATATCATTCTAGGGTTTGCTCCCTGTAAATGTACTTTAATCAAAACATTAGATTGTGAACCTAACTATAGAAGCTTATCACTTCTTATTTACCGAGAAAACCTGCAAGGACTGCTAATCCATGCCTCCGTACTTAAAATTACGGCTTTCTCAACTTTTAAAGGATAACAGCTATCCATTGGCCTTAGGAGTCAAAAACATTGGTGCCACTCCAAATAAAAGTAACAATCATGTGTGCCCCTATTATAATAACAACCCTCGCCTCCCTAACTCTTCCAATTTTTGCCACCCTCATCAACCCTGACAAAAAACGCTCATATCCAAATTATGTACAAACAACTGTCATATATGCTTTTATTACTAGCCTTCTTCCAACAACTTTCTACCTTTTCTTCAACCAAGAAACAACCATGTGAAGTTGACATTGAATAACAACCCAGACATTAGATCTAACACTAAGCTTTAAACTAGATTACTTTTCCATAATATGCATTCCAATCGCACTGTTCATCACCTGATCCATCATAGAATCCTCGCTATGGTACATAAGCTCAGATCCAAACATTAACCAATTCTTCAAATATCTCCTTATCTTCCTCGCTGCCATACTAATTCCAGTTACTGCTAACAACCTTTTCCAACTCTTCATCGGTTGGGAAGGCGTAGGAATTCTATCCTTCCTCCTAATTAGCTGATGACACGCTCGAGCGGACGCCAACACAGCAGCCATCCAAGCAGTCCTATACAACCGTATTGGCGACATTGGTCTTATCCTAGCTATGACATGATTCCTCCTGCATTACAACTCATGAGACTTTCAACAAATATTAGCCCTAAACTCCAACTCAAACCTCCTTCCACTAATAGGCCTTCTCCTAGCAGCAACAGGAAAATCAGCCCAATTTGGCCTTCACCCCTGACTACCCTCTGCCATAGAAGGCCCACCTCCAGTCTCAGCTCTACTTCACTCCAGCACCATAGTTGTTGCCGGAGTATTCCTACTCATCCGTTTCCACCCGTTAATAGAAAACAATACACTAATCCAAAACCTCACATTATGCCTGGGAGCCGTTACTACTCTATTCACAGCCATCTGTGCCCTCACACAAAACGATATTTGAAACATCGTGGCCTTCTCTACCTCAAGTCAACTAGGCCTAATAATAGTCACCATTGGTATTAACCAACCATACCTAGCATTCCTACACATCTGCACCCATGCCTTCTTCAAAGCTATACTTTTTATGTGCTCCGGATCCATTATTCATAACCTAAACAACGAACAAGACATTCGAAAAATAGGAGGTCTGTTTAAAACACTACCCCTCACCTCAACTTCCCTAGTTATTGGCAACCTAGCACTCACGGGAATACCTTTCCTCACAGGCTTCTACTCCAAAGATCTCATTATCGAAGCCACAAATACGTCGTATACCAACGCCTGAGCCCTATTTATTACTCTCATCGCCACCTCCCTAACAAGCGCCTACAGTACTCGAACCATTCTCCTTACCCTAACAGGACAACCCCGCTTCCCAGCCCGAATAAACATCAACGAAAACAACCCCGCCCTACTGAACCCAATTAAACGCCTCACAATAGGCAGTATAATCACGGGATTCCCTATCACCAGTAATATCCCCCCTACCTCACTCCCCCAGCCAACAATACCCTTCTATCTCAAACTCTCAGCCCTAGACGCAACTGCTCTCGGTTTCCTAACAGCCCTAGACCTCGCCCTTATAACCAACAAACTAAAAGTGAAAAACCCATCACAAATATTCAAATTCTCCAACATACTAGGATACTTCCCCACCACAGTTCACCGTATGATCCCCTAGCAAAACCTACTTAGAAGTCAAAACTTAGCCCTCCTCTTATTAGACTCAACATGGCTGGAAAAATCTATACCCAAAACAATCTCACAAACACATATTACCGCTTCCACAACGGTAACCACCCAGAAAGGCATAATCAAACTCTACTTCCTCTCTTTCCTCATCCCCCTTATCCTGACCCTACTTCTAATAATATAACCTATTACCCCGAGTAATCTCAATCACAACGTATACACCAACAAACAATGTTCAACCAGCAACCACCGCTAACCAACGCCCATAATCATACAAGGCACCCGCACCAGTACAGTCACCTCGAATTAACCCCGACCCCTCCCCCTCAAAAATCACCCGGTTACCCATATTATTAAAATTAACCACCACCACTACTTCATCCAAACTTAAAACCCATAAAACCAACCCTACCTCCATCATTAATCCTACCAAAAGACCCCCTAGAACCTCAAGCCCTGAGCCCCATGTCTCAGGATACTCTTCAATGGCCATTGCTGTAGTATAACCAAAGACAACTATCATACCCCCCAGATAAACTAAAACTATCATTCAACCCATATAAGCCGCCCCCCCCAATTTAAAATAATCACACAACCAATCACACCACTAACAATTAACGCTTAAACCCCCATAAATAGGAGAGGGCTTAGGAGAGAAACCTACAAACCCCATAACCAATGATGCACTTATTGTCAATAAAACATATGTCATTGCTTCCATATGGACTCCAACCATAACCAATGATACGAAAAACCGTCGTTGTACTTCAACTACAAAAGCACCAATGATTCCGATACACAAATCCAACCCAATCCTAAAAATCATCAACCACTCCCCCCACCCCACTCCCCACTTCCGGGGCTTCTCCGGCCCCACCCATACCCAGGCCACAGTGACCTGGGCCCTGTGGGTCCCGGCTTCCGAGGGCGGGCTTGCCCTGGGCTCCTCCGGCATTCCTGAAGGGGTGGAGCCTGTGGGCCTTTATAAGGGCCGCTGGCCGGCTGGGCCGGCCTCCTGGCCGGACCTGCTCGCCGTGCACAGGCCGACTGAGGGGCACTGGAGCCCGCCGGCCTCTCTCTGCCCGTGTCTGTCCGCGAAATTCCGGCCAGGTCTCCCCGCGATGGCTCTCCCGACACCCGGCGACGGCGCCCTCCCGGCGGGAGCCCGAGGACGAGGACGGCGAAGGAGACTCGTTTGGACCCCGAGCCAGAGGGAGGCCCTGCGAGCCTGCTTTGAGCGGAACCCGTACCCGGGCATCGCCACCAGGGAAGAGCTGGCCCAGGCCATCGGCATTCCGGAGCCCAGGGTCCAGATTTGGTTTCAGAACGAGAGATCGCGCCAGCTGAGGCAGCACCGGCGGGAATCTCGGCCCTGGCCCGGGAAACGCGGCCCGCAAGAAGGCAGGCGAAAGCGGACCGCCGTCACCCGGTCCCAGACCGCCCTGCTCCTGCGAGCCTTCCAGCAGGATCGCTTTCCAGGCATCGCCACCCGGGAAGAACTGGCCAGAGAGACGGGCCTCCCGGAGTCCCGGATTCAGATTTGGTTTCAGAACCGGAGGGCCAGGCACCCGGGCCAGGGTGGCGGGGCACCGGCGCACGCAGGCGGCCCGGGCGACGCGGCCCCCGGCGGGTGTCCCCCCGCTCCCTCGCCGGTCGCCTTCACCCACACCGGGGCGTGGGCAACGGGGCTTCCCGCCCCCCACGTGCCCTGCGCGCCCTGGACTCTCCCACCGGGGGCTTTCGTGGGCCAGGGAGCAGGGGCCGTCGCCCCGCTGCAGCCCAGCCAGGCTGCGCAGGCAGCAGGGATCTCCCATCCTGCCCCGGCAGGCGGGGATTGGGATTTTTCCTACGCTGCCCTGGCGACTCCGGAAGGGGCGCTCTCCCACCCTCAGACTCCCCGGGGGTGGCCTCCGCGCCCGAGCCAATGGCGGGGGGATCGGGACCCGCAGCACCACAGCCTGCCGGGCCCTTGCTCGGTGGGACAGCCTGGGCCCGCTGGAGCTGAGCCGCAGGGCCAGGGTGTGCTGGCGCCGCCCACGTCCCAGGGGAGTCCGTGGTGGGGCTGGGGCCAGGGGCCCCAGGTCGCCGGGGCGGCGTGGGAGCCCCAAGTCGGGGCAGCTCCACCTCCGGGGCCCGCGCCCCCGGAGGCCTCCGCGGGGCAGGAGCAGATGCAAGCCATCCGGGCGCCCTCCCCGCCGCTCCAGGAGCCTGGGCGCTCGTCTGCACTCCCCTCCAGCCTGCTGGATGAGCTCCTGGAGACCCCCGAGTTTCTGCAGCAGGCGCAACCTTTGCTAGAAACGGAGGCCCCGACGGAGCTGCAGGACGTGGGAGAGCCCGCTTTGCTGGAACCGCTACTCCTCAGCGAGGAGGAGTACCGGGCTCTGCTGGAGGAGCTTTAGGACGCGGGGTTGGGGACGGGATCGGGGGCGGGGCGGTGGCCTCCCTTTCGCGGTGAGCACCTGGCTCGGTGTGGAGAGGCCTGTTTTCCCTCCGGGCTGACCAGCCTGGCATTCCTGCCTTCCCGGTCTGGGCGCGGCGGCGGCGGCCGGAGACTCCACACCGAGGAGAACTGAGCATCCCGGGGATTCCAGAGCCGGCCCAGGTTCCAGGAGGGGCACCGTCTACTGCGCATGCGCGGCTGTGCGGGCAGCGGCCTAGGCTCTGGGAGCAGCCCCGGCAGAGCTCTCATGCTTTGCCACCACCCGACCCCCGCTTGATCCCCCACCCCACTCCCCAACACAGCGCGCGCGCGCGCGCGCCCGCACGCACACACACACACACCCACACACCCCAACACACCCACACAACCACACACCCACACACCCAAACACACCACCCCCACCCCCACCCCCACCGCGACCGAAAGCACCACCACCGTCTTCTGCACTGGGCTGCCCTTGCCATAAAACTAGGAATAGCCCCCTTCCACTTTGGAGTCCCAGAAGTTACCCAAGGAACATCCCTAACTTCTGGCCTACTCCTCCTTACATGGCAAAAACTAGCCCCCATCTCGATCATATACCAAATTCGCCCATCAATCAACACCTATATCGTCCTAACTCTCTCTACCCTATCTATCATAGTAGGCAGTTGAGGAGGTCTCAACCAAACACAGTTACGCAAAATCCTAGGATATTCTTCCATCACTCACATAGGCTGAATAATAAGAACACTAGTATATAACCCAACTATCACAATTCTTTACTTAACCATAGACATCATCCTAACAACTACCATATTCCTGACCCTCAACCTAAACTCAAACACCACCACCCTCATACTATCCCACACCTGAAACAAATCAACCTGTCTAGCACCACTAAGAGCATCCACCCTCCTATCCCTAGGGGCCTTACCCCCTCTAACCGGCTTCCTACCTAAATGAATTACCATTCAAGAACTCACAATAAACAATCACTTTCTCATCCCCTCTATCATAATTATCAGAACTCTGCTGAACCTGTATTTCTCTATACGCCTAATCTATACCGTCTCCCTAACACTATTTCCTACATCCAACAACACAAAAATAATACGGCAATTCGAAAACACAAAACCTACACTCCTTATTCCCCCACTCGTCATTGCCTCTACCCTTTTACTACCAACCTCCCCCCTAATTTTGGCTATCCACTAGAAATGTAGGTTAAACAAGACCAAGAGCCTTCAAAGCCCTTAGTAAGTAAAAATACTTAATTTCTGAAGTACATAAGGACTGCAAACACCTACTCTGCATCAATTGAACGCAAATCAATTCCTTTAATTAAGCTAAGCCCGCACTAGATCAATGGGACTCGAACCCACAAAAATTTGGTGAACAGCTAAATACCCTAATCAACTGGCTTTGATCCACTTCTCCCGCCGCAGGGAAAAAAGGCGGGAGAAGCCCCGGCAGAAACTTTTAAAGCTGCTCCTTTGAACTTGCAATTCAATGTGAAAATCACCTCAGGGCTGGTAAAAGGAGGACTAGACCGCTGTCTTTAGGTGGACAGCCTAATGCTTGCTCAGCCACTTTACCCTTCCCTTCTCTCTATCTCTACCTATGCTCATCAACCGTTGACTCTTTTCAACAAACCATAAGGACATTGGGACTCTATACCTACTATTTGGTGCATGAGCTGGAATCATAGGTACAGCTCTAAGCCTTCTTATTCGAGCTGAACTAGGTCAACCCGGCAATCTACTAGGTAACGACCATATTTACAACGTTATTGTAACGGCCCTTGCATTCATCATAATTTTATCCTTATAATTGCCCATGGACTCACCTCCTCCATCTATTTCTGCCTAGCTAACTCAGACTATGAACGTACCCACAGCCGTACCATACTACTGTCCCGAGGACTTCAAACCCTACTCCCATTAAGAACCTTTTGATGGTTCACAGCAAACCTTACTAATCTTGCCCTACCCCCCACTATCAACCTACTAGCTGAGCTCTTTGTAATCGCAGCCTCATTTTCCTGATCCCATATTACTATTGTACTAACAGGACTCAACATACTAATTACAGCCCTCTACTCTCTCCACATGTTCATCACAATGCAGCGAGGAACACTTACACATCATATAATCAACATAAAACCCCCCTTCACACTAGAAAATACGTTCATATTTATACACCTCGCTCCCATCATTCCTCTATCCCTCAACCCCAATATCATTCTAGGGTTTGCTCCCTGTAAATGTACTTTAATCAAAACATTAGATTGTGAACGTAACTATAGAAGCTTATCACTTCTTATTTACCGAGAAAACCTGCAAGGACTGCTAATCCATGCCTCCGTACTTAAAATTACGGCTTTCTCAACTTTTAAAGGATAACAGCTATCCATTGGCCTTAGGAGTCAAAAACATTGGTGCCACTCCAAATAAAAGTAACAATCATGTGTGCCCCTATTATAATAACAACCCTCGCCTCCCTAACTCTTCCAATTTTTGCCACCCTCATCAACCCTGACAAAAAACGCTCATATCCAAATTATGTACAAACAACTGTCATATATGCTTTTATTACTAGCCTTCTTCCAACAACTTTCTACCTTTTCTTCAACCAAGAAACAACCATGTGAAGTTGACATTGAATAACAACCCAGACATTAGATCTAACACTAAGCTTTAAACTAGATTACTTTTCCATAATATGCATTCCAATCGCACTGTTCATCACCTGATCCATCATAGAATCCTCGCTATGGTACATAAGCTCAGATCCAAACATTAACCAATTCTTCAAATATCTCCTTATCTTCCTCGCTGCCATACTAATTCCAGTTACTGCTAACAACCTTTTCCAACTCTTCATCGGTTGGGAAGGCGTAGGAATTCTATCCTTCCTCCTAATTAGCTGATGACACGCTCGAGCGGACGCCAACACAGCAGCCATCCAAGCAGTCCTATACAACCGTATTGGCGACATTGGTCTTATCCTAGCTATGACATGATTCCTCCTGCATTACAACTCATGAGACTTTCAACAAATATTAGCCCTAAACTCCAACTCAAACCTCCTTCTACTAATAGGCCTTCTCCTAGCAGCAACAGGAAAATCAGCCCAATTTGGCCTTCACCCCTGACTACCCTCTGCCATAGAAGGCCCACCTCCAGTCTCAGCTCTACTTCACTCCAGCACCATAGTTGTTGCCGGAGTATTCCTACTCATCCGTTTCCACCCGTTAATAGAAAACAATACACTAATCCAAAACCTCACATTATGCCTGGGAGCCGTTACTACTCTATTCACAGCCATCTGTGCCCTCACACAAAACGATATTTGAAACATCGTGGCCTTCTCTACCTCAAGTCAACTAGGCCTAATAATAGTCACCATTGGTATTAACCAACCATACCTAGCATTCCTACACATCTGCACCCATGCCTTCTTCAAAGCTATACTTTTTATGTGCTCCGGATCCATTATTCATAACCTAAACAACGAACAAGACATTCGAAAAATAGGAGGTCTGTTTAAAACACTACCCCTCACCTCAACTTCCCTAGTTATTGGCAACCTAGCACTCACGGGAATACCTTTCCTCACAGGCTTCTACTCCAAAGATCTCATTATCGAAGCCACAAATACGTCGTATACCAACGCCTGAGCCCTATTTATTACTCTCATCGCCACCTCCCTAACAAGCGCCTACAGTACTCGAACCATTCTCCTTACCCTAACAGGACAACCCCGCTTCCCAGCCCGAATAAACATCAACGAAAACAACCCCGCCCTACTGAACCCAATTAAACGCCTCACAATAGGCAGTATAATCACGGGATTCCCTATCACCAGTAATATCCCCCCTACCTCACTCCCCCAGCCAACAATACCCTTCTATCTCAAACTCTCAGCCCTAGACGCAACTGCTCTCGGTTTCCTAACAGCCCTAGACCTCGCCCTTATAACCAACAAACTAAAAGTGAAAAACCCATCACAAATATTCAAATTCTCCAACATACTAGGATACTTCCCCACCACAGTTCACCGTATGATCCCCTAGCAAAACCTACTTAGAAGTCAAAACTTAGCCCTCCTCTTATTAGACTCAACATGGCTAGAAAAATCTATACCCAAAACAATCTCACAAACACATATTACCGCTTCCACAACGGTAACCACCCAGAAAGGCATAATCAAACTCTACTTCCTCTCTTTCCTCATCCCCCTTATCCTGACCCTACTTCTAATAATATAACCTATTACCCCGAGTAATCTCAATCACAACGTATACACCAACAAACAATGTTCAACCAGCAACCACCGCTAACCAACGCCCATAATCATACAAGGCACCCGCACCAGTACAGTCACCTCGAATTAACCCCGACCCCTCCCCCTCAAAAATCACCCGGTTACCCATATTATTAAAATTAACCACCACCACTACTTCATCCAAACTTAAAACCCATAAAACCAACCCTACCTCCATCATTAATCCTACCAAAAGACCCCCTAGAACCTCAAGCCCTGAGCCCCATGTCTCAGGATACTCTTCAATGGCCATTGCTGTAGTATAACCAAAGACAACTATCATACCCCCCAGATAAACTAAAACTATCATTCAACCCATATAAGCCGCCCCCCCCAATTTAAAATAATCACACAACCAATCACACCACTAACAATTAACGCTTAAACCCCCATAAATAGGAGAGGGCTTAGGAGAAAAACCTACAAACCCCATAACCAATGATACACTTAATGTCAATAAAACATATGTCATTGCTTCCATATGGACTCCAACCATAACCAATGATACGAAAAACCGTCGTTGTACTTCAACTACAAAAGCACCAATGATTCCGATACACAAATCCAACCCAATCCTAAAAATCATCAACCACTCCCCCCACCCCACTCCCCACTTCCGGGGCTTCTCCGGCCCCACCCATACCCAGGCCACAGTGACCTGGGCCCTGTGGGTCCCGGCTTCCGAGGGCGGGCTTGCCCTGGGCTCCTCCGGCATTCCTGAAGGGGTGGAGCCTGTGGGCCTTTATAAGGGCCGCTGGCCGGCTGGGCCGGCCTCCTGGCCGGACCTGCTCGCCGTGCACAGGCCGACTGAGGGGCACTGGAGCCCGCCGGCCTCTCTCTGCCCGTGTCTGTCCGCGAAATTCCGGCCAGGTCTCCCCGCGATGGCTCTCCCGACACCCGGCGACGGCGCCCTCCCGGCGGGAGCCCGAGGACGAGGACGGCGAAGGAGACTCGTTTGGACCCCGAGCCAGAGGGAGGCCCTGCGAGCCTGCTTTGAGCGGAACCCGTACCCGGGCATCGCCACCAGGGAAGAGCTGGCCCAGGCCATCGGCATTCCGGAGCCCAGGGTCCAGATTTGGTTTCAGAACGAGAGATCGCGCCAGCTGAGGCAGCACCGGCGGGAATCTCGGCCCTGGCCCGGGAAACGCGGCCCGCAAGAAGGCAGGCGAAAGCGGACCGCCGTCACCCGGTCCCAGACCGCCCTGCTCCTGCGAGCCTTCCAGCAGGATCGCTTTCCAGGCATCGCCACCCGGGAAGAACTGGCCAGAGAGACGGGCCTCCCGGAGTCCCGGATTCAGATTTGGTTTCAGAACCGGAGGGCCAGGCACCCGGGCCAGGGTGGCGGGGCACCGGCGCACGCAGGCGGCCCGGGCGACGCGGCCCCCGGCGGGTGTCCCCCCGCTCCCTCGCCGGTCGCCTTCACCCACACCGGGGCGTGGGCAACGGGGCTTCCCGCCCCCCACGTGCCCTGCGCGCCCTGGACTCTCCCACCGGGGGCTTTCGTGGGCCAGGGAGCAGGGGCCGTCGCCCCGCTGCAGCCCAGCCAGGCTGCGCAGGCAGCAGGGATCTCCCATCCTGCCCCGGCAGGCGGGGATTGGGATTTTTCCTACGCTGCCCTGGCGACTCCGGAAGGGGCGCTCTCCCACCCTCAGACTCCCCGGGGGTGGCCTCCGCGCCCGAGCCAATGGCGGGGGGATCGGGACCCGCAGCACCACAGCCTGCCGGGCCCTTGCTCGGTGGGACAGCCTGGGCCCGCTGGAGCTGAGCCGCAGGGCCAGGGTGTGCTGGCGCCGCCCACGTCCCAGGGGAGTCCGTGGTGGGGCTGGGGCCAGGGGCCCCAGGTCGCCGGGGCGGCGTGGGAGCCCCAAGTCGGGGCAGCTCCACCTCCGGGGCCCGCGCCCCCGGAGGCCTCCGCGGGGCAGGAGCAGATGCAAGCCATCCGGGCGCCCTCCCCGCCGCTCCAGGAGCCTGGGCGCTCGTCTGCACTCCCCTCCAGCCTGCTGGATGAGCTCCTGGAGACCCCCGAGTTTCTGCAGCAGGCGCAACCTTTGCTAGAAACGGAGGCCCCGACGGAGCTGCAGGACGTGGGAGAGCCCGCTTTGCTGGAACCGCTACTCCTCAGCGAGGAGGAGTACCGGGCTCTGCTGGAGGAGCTTTAGGACGCGGGGTTGGGGACGGGATCGGGGGCGGGGCGGTGGCCTCCCTTTCGCGGTGAGCACCTGGCTCGGTGTGGAGAGGCCTGTTTTCCCTCCGGGCTGACCAGCCTGGCATTCCTGCCTTCCCGGTCTGGGCGCGGCGGCGGCGGCCGGAGACTCCACACCGAGGAGAACTGAGCATCCCGGGGATTCCAGAGCCGGCCCAGGTTCCAGGAGGGGCACCGTCTACTGCGCATGCGCGGCTGTGCGGGCAGCGGCCTAGGCTCTGGGAGCAGCCCCGGCAGAGCTCTCATGCTTTGCCACCACCCGACCCCCGCTTGATCCCCCACCCCACTCCCCAACACAGCGCGCGCGCGCGCGCGCCCGCACGCACACACACACACACCCACACACCCCAACACACCCACACAACCACACACCCACACACCCAAACACACCACCCCCACCCCCACCCCCACCGCGACCGAAAGCACCACCACCGTCTTCTGCACTGGGCTGCCCTTGCCATAAAACTAGGAATAGCCCCCTTCCACTTTGGAGTCCCAGAAGTTACCCAAGGAACATCCCTAACTTCTGGCCTACTCCTCCTTACATGGCAAAAACTAGCCCCCATCTCGATCATATACCAAATTCGCCCATCAATCAACACCTATATCGTCCTAACTCTCTCTACCCTATCTATCATAGTAGGCAGTTGAGGAGGTCTCAACCAAACACAGTTACGCAAAATCCTAGGATATTCTTCCATCACTCACATAGGCTGAATAATAAGAACACTAGTATATAACCCAACTATCACAATTCTTTACTTAACCATAGACATCATCCTAACAACTACCATATTCCTGACCCTCAACCTAAACTCAAACACCACCACCCTCATACTATCCCACACCTGAAACAAATCAACCTGTCTAGCACCACTAAGAGCATCCACCCTCCTATCCCTAGGGGCCTTACCCCCTCTAACCGGCTTCCTACCTAAATGAATTACCATTCAAGAACTCACAATAAACAATCACTTTCTCATCCCCTCTATCATAATTATCAGAACTCTGCTGAACCTGTATTTCTCTATACGCCTAATCTATACCGTCTCCCTAACACTATTTCCTACATCCAACAACACAAAAATAATACGGCAATTCGAAAACACAAAACCTACACTCCTTATTCCCCCACTCGTCATTGCCTCTACCCTTTTACTACCAACCTCCCCCCTAATTTTGGCTATCCACTAGAAATGTAGGTTAAACAAGACCAAGAGCCTTCAAAGCCCTTAGTAAGTAAAAATACTTAATTTCTGAAGTACATAAGGACTGCAAACACCTACTCTGCATCAATTGAACGCAAATCAATTCCTTTAATTAAGCTAAGCCCGCACTAGATCAATGGGACTCGAACCCACAAAAATTTGGTGAACAGCTAAATACCCTAATCAACTGGCTTTGATCCACTTCTCCCGCCGCAGGGAAAAAAGGCGGGAGAAGCCCCGGCAGAAACTTTTAAAGCTGCTCCTTTGAACTTGCAATTCAATGTGAAAATCACCTCAGGGCTGGTAAAAGGAGGACTAGACCGCTGTCTTTAGGTGGACAGCCTAATGCTTGCTCAGCCACTTTACCCTTCCCTTCTCTCTATCTCTACCTATGCTCATCAACCGTTGACTCTTTTCAACAAACCATAAGGACATTGGGACTCTATACCTACTATTTGGTGCATGAGCTGGAATCATAGGTACAGCTCTAAGCCTTCTTATTCGAGCTGAACTAGGTCAACCCGGCAATCTACTAGGTAACGACCATATTTACAACGTTATTGTAACGGCCCTTGCATTCATCATAATTTTATCCTTATAATTGCCCATGGACTCACCTCCTCCATCTATTTCTGCCTAGCTAACTCAGACTATGAACGTACCCACAGCCGTACCATACTACTGTCCCGAGGACTTCAAACCCTACTCCCATTAAGAACCTTTTGATGGTTCACAGCAAACCTTACTAATCTTGCCCTACCCCCCACTATCAACCTACTAGCTGAGCTCTTTGTAATCGCAGCCTCATTTTCCTGATCCCATATTACTATTGTACTAACAGGACTCAACATACTAATTACAGCCCTCTACTCTCTCCACATGTTCATCACAATGCAGCGAGGAACACTTACACATCATATAATCAACATAAAACCCCCCTTCACACTAGAAAATACGTTCATATTTATACACCTCGCTCCCATCATTCCTCTATCCCTCAACCCCAATATCATTCTAGGGTTTGCTCCCTGTAAATGTACTTTAATCAAAACATTAGATTGTGAACGTAACTATAGAAGCTTATCACTTCTTATTTACCGAGAAAACCTGCAAGGACTGCTAATCCATGCCTCCGTACTTAAAATTACGGCTTTCTCAACTTTTAAAGGATAACAGCTATCCATTGGCCTTAGGAGTCAAAAACATTGGTGCCACTCCAAATAAAAGTAACAATCATGTGTGCCCCTATTATAATAACAACCCTCGCCTCCCTAACTCTTCCAATTTTTGCCACCCTCATCAACCCTGACAAAAAACGCTCATATCCAAATTATGTACAAACAACTGTCATATATGCTTTTATTACTAGCCTTCTTCCAACAACTTTCTACCTTTTCTTCAACCAAGAAACAACCATGTGAAGTTGACATTGAATAACAACCCAGACATTAGATCTAACACTAAGCTTTAAACTAGATTACTTTTCCATAATATGCATTCCAATCGCACTGTTCATCACCTGATCCATCATAGAATCCTCGCTATGGTACATAAGCTCAGATCCAAACATTAACCAATTCTTCAAATATCTCCTTATCTTCCTCGCTGCCATACTAATTCCAGTTACTGCTAACAACCTTTTCCAACTCTTCATCGGTTGGGAAGGCGTAGGAATTCTATCCTTCCTCCTAATTAGCTGATGACACGCTCGAGCGGACGCCAACACAGCAGCCATCCAAGCAGTCCTATACAACCGTATTGGCGACATTGGTCTTATCCTAGCTATGACATGATTCCTCCTGCATTACAACTCATGAGACTTTCAACAAATATTAGCCCTAAACTCCAACTCAAACCTCCTTCTACTAATAGGCCTTCTCCTAGCAGCAACAGGAAAATCAGCCCAATTTGGCCTTCACCCCTGACTACCCTCTGCCATAGAAGGCCCACCTCCAGTCTCAGCTCTACTTCACTCCAGCACCATAGTTGTTGCCGGAGTATTCCTACTCATCCGTTTCCACCCGTTAATAGAAAACAATACACTAATCCAAAACCTCACATTATGCCTGGGAGCCGTTACTACTCTATTCACAGCCATCTGTGCCCTCACACAAAACGATATTTGAAACATCGTGGCCTTCTCTACCTCAAGTCAACTAGGCCTAATAATAGTCACCATTGGTATTAACCAACCATACCTAGCATTCCTACACATCTGCACCCATGCCTTCTTCAAAGCTATACTTTTTATGTGCTCCGGATCCATTATTCATAACCTAAACAACGAACAAGACATTCGAAAAATAGGAGGTCTGTTTAAAACACTACCCCTCACCTCAACTTCCCTAGTTATTGGCAACCTAGCACTCACAGGAATACCTTTCCTCACAGGCTTCTACTCCAAAGATCTCATTATCGAAGCCACAAATACGTCGTATACCAACGCCTGAGCCCTATTTATTACTCTCATCGCCACCTCCCTAACAAGCGCCTACAGTACTCGAACCATTCTCCTTACCCTAACAGGACAACCCCGCTTCCCAGCCCGAATAAACATCAACGAAAACAACCCCGCCCTACTGAACCCAATTAAACGCCTCACAATAGGCAGTATAATCACGGGATTCCCTATCACCAGTAATATCCCCCCTACCTCACTCCCCCAGCCAACAATACCCTTCTATCTCAAACTCTCAGCCCTAGACGCAACTGCTCTCGGTTTCCTAACAGCCCTAGACCTCGCCCTTATAACCAACAAACTAAAAGTGAAAAACCCATCACAAATATTCAAATTCTCCAACATACTAGGATACTTCCCCACCACAGTTCACCGTATGATCCCCTAGCAAAACCTACTTAGAAGTCAAAACTTAGCCCTCCTCTTATTAGACTCAACATGGCTGGAAAAATCTATACCCAAAACAATCTCACAAACACATATTACCGCTTCCACAACGGTAACCACCCAGAAAGGCATAATCAAACTCTACTTCCTCTCTTTCCTCATCCCCCTTATCCTGACCCTACTTCTAATAATATAACCTATTACCCCGAGTAATCTCAATCACAACGTATACACCAACAAACAATGTTCAACCAGCAACCACCGCTAACCAACGCCCATAATCATACAAGGCACCCGCACCAGTACAGTCACCTCGAATTAACCCCGACCCCTCCCCCTCAAAAATCACCCGGTTACCCATATTATTAAAATTAACCACCACCACTACTTCATCCAAACTTAAAACCCATAAAACCAACCCTACCTCCATCATTAATCCTACCAAAAGACCCCCTAGAACCTCAAGCCCTGAGCCCCATGTCTCAGGATACTCTTCAATGGCCATTGCTGTAGTATAACCAAAGACAACTATCATACCCCCCAGATAAACTAAAACTATCATTCAACCCATATAAGCCGCCCCCCCCAATTTAAAATAATCACACAACCAATCACACCACTAACAATTAACGCTTAAACCCCCATAAATAGGAGAGGGCTTAGGAGAGAAACCTACAAACCCCATAACCAATGATGCACTTATTGTCAATAAAACATATGTCATTGCTTCCATATGGACTCCAACCATAACCAATGATACGAAAAACCGTCGTTGTACTTCAACTACAAAAGCACCAATGATTCCGATACACAAATCCAACCCAATCCTAAAAATCATCAACCACTCCCCCCACCCCACTCCCCACTTCCGGGGCTTCTCCGGCCCCACCCATACCCAGGCCACAGTGACCTGGGCCCTGTGGGTCCCGGCTTCCGAGGGCGGGCTTGCCCTGGGCTCCTCCGGCATTCCTGAAGGGGTGGAGCCTGTGGGCCTTTATAAGGGCCGCTGGCCGGCTGGGCCGGCCTCCTGGCCGGACCTGCTCGCCGTGCACAGGCCGACTGAGGGGCACTGGAGCCCGCCGGCCTCTCTCTGCCCGTGTCTGTCCGCGAAATTCCGGCCAGGTCTCCCCGCGATGGCTCTCCCGACACCCGGCGACGGCGCCCTCCCGGCGGGAGCCCGAGGACGAGGACGGCGAAGGAGACTCGTTTGGACCCCGAGCCAGAGGGAGGCCCTGCGAGCCTGCTTTGAGCGGAACCCGTACCCGGGCATCGCCACCAGGGAAGAGCTGGCCCAGGCCATCGGCATTCCGGAGCCCAGGGTCCAGATTTGGTTTCAGAACGAGAGATCGCGCCAGCTGAGGCAGCACCGGCGGGAATCTCGGCCCTGGCCCGGGAAACGCGGCCCGCAAGAAGGCAGGCGAAAGCGGACCGCCGTCACCCGGTCCCAGACCGCCCTGCTCCTGCGAGCCTTCCAGCAGGATCGCTTTCCAGGCATCGCCACCCGGGAAGAACTGGCCAGAGAGACGGGCCTCCCGGAGTCCCGGATTCAGATTTGGTTTCAGAACCGGAGGGCCAGGCACCCGGGCCAGGGTGGCGGGGCACCGGCGCACGCAGGCGGCCCGGGCGACGCGGCCCCCGGCGGGTGTCCCCCCGCTCCCTCGCCGGTCGCCTTCACCCACACCGGGGCGTGGGCAACGGGGCTTCCCGCCCCCCACGTGCCCTGCGCGCCCTGGACTCTCCCACCGGGGGCTTTCGTGGGCCAGGGAGCAGGGGCCGTCGCCCCGCTGCAGCCCAGCCAGGCTGCGCAGGCAGCAGGGATCTCCCATCCTGCCCCGGCAGGCGGGGATTGGGATTTTTCCTACGCTGCCCTGGCGACTCCGGAAGGGGCGCTCTCCCACCCTCAGACTCCCCGGGGGTGGCCTCCGCGCCCGAGCCAATGGCGGGGGGATCGGGACCCGCAGCACCACAGCCTGCCGGGCCCTTGCTCGGTGGGACAGCCTGGGCCCGCTGGAGCTGAGCCGCAGGGCCAGGGTGTGCTGGCGCCGCCCACGTCCCAGGGGAGTCCGTGGTGGGGCTGGGGCCAGGGGCCCCAGGTCGCCGGGGCGGCGTGGGAGCCCCAAGTCGGGGCAGCTCCACCTCCGGGGCCCGCGCCCCCGGAGGCCTCCGCGGGGCAGGAGCAGATGCAAGCCATCCGGGCGCCCTCCCCGCCGCTCCAGGAGCCTGGGCGCTCGTCTGCACTCCCCTCCAGCCTGCTGGATGAGCTCCTGGAGACCCCCGAGTTTCTGCAGCAGGCGCAACCTTTGCTAGAAACGGAGGCCCCGACGGAGCTGCAGGACGTGGGAGAGCCCGCTTTGCTGGAACCGCTACTCCTCAGCGAGGAGGAGTACCGGGCTCTGCTGGAGGAGCTTTAGGACGCGGGGTTGGGGACGGGATCGGGGGCGGGGCGGTGGCCTCCCTTTCGCGGTGAGCACCTGGCTCGGTGTGGAGAGGCCTGTTTTCCCTCCGGGCTGACCAGCCTGGCATTCCTGCCTTCCCGGTCTGGGCGCGGCGGCGGCGGCCGGAGACTCCACACCGAGGAGAACTGAGCATCCCGGGGATTCCAGAGCCGGCCCAGGTTCCAGGAGGGGCACCGTCTACTGCGCATGCGCGGCTGTGCGGGCAGCGGCCTAGGCTCTGGGAGCAGCCCCGGCAGAGCTCTCATGCTTTGCCACCACCCGACCCCCGCTTGATCCCCCACCCCACTCCCCAACACAGCGCGCGCGCGCGCGCGCCCGCACGCACACACACACACACCCACACACCCCAACACACCCACACAACCACACACCCACACACCCAAACACACCACCCCCACCCCCACCCCCACCGCGACCGAAAGCACCACCACCGTCTTCTGCACTGGGCTGCCCTTGCCATAAAACTAGGAATAGCCCCCTTCCACTTTGGAGTCCCAGAAGTTACCCAAGGAACATCCCTAACTTCTGGCCTACTCCTCCTTACATGGCAAAAACTAGCCCCCATCTCGATCATATACCAAATTCGCCCATCAATCAACACCTATATCGTCCTAACTCTCTCTACCCTATCTATCATAGTAGGCAGTTGAGGAGGTCTCAACCAAACACAGTTACGCAAAATCCTAGGATATTCTTCCATCACTCACATAGGCTGAATAATAAGAACACTAGTATATAACCCAACTATCACAATTCTTTACTTAACCATAGACATCATCCTAACAACTACCATATTCCTGACCCTCAACCTAAACTCAAACACCACCACCCTCATACTATCCCACACCTGAAACAAATCAACCTGTCTAGCACCACTAAGAGCATCCACCCTCCTATCCCTAGGGGCCTTACCCCCTCTAACCGGCTTCCTACCTAAATGAATTACCATTCAAGAACTCACAATAAACAATCACTTTCTCATCCCCTCTATCATAATTATCAGAACTCTGCTGAACCTGTATTTCTCTATACGCCTAATCTATACCGTCTCCCTAACACTATTTCCTACATCCAACAACACAAAAATAATACGGCAATTCGAAAACACAAAACCTACACTCCTTATTCCCCCACTCGTCATTGCCTCTACCCTTTTACTACCAACCTCCCCCCTAATTTTGGCTATCCACTAGAAATGTAGGTTAAACAAGACCAAGAGCCTTCAAAGCCCTTAGTAAGTAAAAATACTTAATTTCTGAAGTACATAAGGACTGCAAACACCTACTCTGCATCAATTGAACGCAAATCAATTCCTTTAATTAAGCTAAGCCCGCACTAGATCAATGGGACTCGAACCCACAAAAATTTGGTGAACAGCTAAATACCCTAATCAACTGGCTTTGATCCACTTCTCCCGCCGCAGGGAAAAAAGGCGGGAGAAGCCCCGGCAGAAACTTTTAAAGCTGCTCCTTTGAACTTGCAATTCAATGTGAAAATCACCTCAGGGCTGGTAAAAGGAGGACTAGACCGCTGTCTTTAGGTGGACAGCCTAATGCTTGCTCAGCCACTTTACCCTTCCCTTCTCTCTATCTCTACCTATGCTCATCAACCGTTGACTCTTTTCAACAAACCATAAGGACATTGGGACTCTATACCTACTATTTGGTGCATGAGCTGGAATCATAGGTACAGCTCTAAGCCTTCTTATTCGAGCTGAACTAGGTCAACCCGGCAATCTACTAGGTAACGACCATATTTACAACGTTATTGTAACGGCCCTTGCATTCATCATAATTTTATCCTTATAATTGCCCATGGACTCACCTCCTCCATCTATTTCTGCCTAGCTAACTCAGACTATGAACGTACCCACAGCCGTACCATACTACTGTCCCGAGGACTTCAAACCCTACTCCCATTAAGAACCTTTTGATGGTTCACAGCAAACCTTACTAATCTTGCCCTACCCCCCACTATCAACCTACTAGCTGAGCTCTTTGTAATCGCAGCCTCATTTTCCTGATCCCATATTACTATTGTACTAACAGGACTCAACATACTAATTACAGCCCTCTACTCTCTCCACATGTTCATCACAATGCAGCGAGGAACACTTACACATCATATAATCAACATAAAACCCCCCTTCACACTAGAAAATACGTTCATATTTATACACCTCGCTCCCATCATTCCTCTATCTCTCAACCCCAATATCATTCTAGGGTTTGCTCCCTGTAAATGTACTTTAATCAAAACATTAGATTGTGAACGTAACTATAGAAGCTTATCACTTCTTATTTACCGAGAAAACCTGCAAGGACTGCTAATCCATGCCTCCGTACTTAAAATTACGGCTTTCTCAACTTTTAAAGGATAACAGCTATCCATTGGCCTTAGGAGTCAAAAACATTGGTGCCACTCCAAATAAAAGTAACAATCATGTGTGCCCCTATTATAATAACAACCCTCGCCTCCCTAACTCTTCCAATTTTTGCCACCCTCATCAACCCTGACAAAAAACGCTCATATCCAAATTATGTACAAACAACTGTCATATATGCTTTTATTACTAGCCTTCTTCCAACAACTTTCTACCTTTTCTTCAACCAAGAAACAACCATGTGAAGTTGACATTGAATAACAACCCAGACATTAGATCTAACACTAAGCTTTAAACTAGATTACTTTTCCATAATATGCATTCCAATCGCACTGTTCATCACCTGATCCATCATAGAATCCTCGCTATGGTACATAAGCTCAGATCCAAACATTAACCAATTCTTCAAATATCTCCTTATCTTCCTCGCTGCCATACTAATTCCAGTTACTGCTAACAACCTTTTCCAACTCTTCATCGGTTGGGAAGGCGTAGGAATTCTATCCTTCCTCCTAATTAGCTGATGACACGCTCGAGCGGACGCCAACACAGCAGCCATCCAAGCAGTCCTATACAACCGTATTGGCGACATTGGTCTTATCCTAGCTATGACATGATTCCTCCTGCATTACAACTCATGAGACTTTCAACAAATATTAGCCCTAAACTCCAACTCAAACCTCCTTCTACTAATAGGCCTTCTCCTAGCAGCAACAGGAAAATCAGCCCAATTTGGCCTTCACCCCTGACTACCCTCTGCCATAGAAGGCCCACCTCCAGTCTCAGCTCTACTTCACTCCAGCACCATAGTTGTTGCCGGAGTATTCCTACTCATCCGTTTCCACCCGTTAATAGAAAACAATACACTAATCCAAAACCTCACATTATGCCTGGGAGCCGTTACTACTCTATTCACAGCCATCTGTGCCCTCACACAAAACGATATTTGAAACATCGTGGCCTTCTCTACCTCAAGTCAACTAGGCCTAATAATAGTCACCATTGGTATTAACCAACCATACCTAGCATTCCTACACATCTGCACCCATGCCTTCTTCAAAGCTATACTTTTTATGTGCTCCGGATCCATTATTCATAACCTAAACAACGAACAAGACATTCGAAAAATAGGAGGTCTGTTTAAAACACTACCCCTCACCTCAACTTCCCTAGTTATTGGCAACCTAGCACTCACAGGAATACCTTTCCTCACAGGCTTCTACTCCAAAGATCTCATTATCGAAGCCACAAATACGTCGTATACCAACGCCTGAGCCCTATTTATTACTCTCATCGCCACCTCCCTAACAAGCGCCTACAGTACTCGAACCATTCTCCTTACCCTAACAGGACAACCCCGCTTCCCAGCCCGAATAAACATCAACGAAAACAACCCCGCCCTACTGAACCCAATTAAACGCCTCACAATAGGCAGTATAATCACGGGATTCCCTATCACCAGTAATATCCCCCCTACCTCACTCCCCCAGCCAACAATACCCTTCTATCTCAAACTCTCAGCCCTAGACGCAACTGCTCTCGGTTTCCTAACAGCCCTAGACCTCGCCCTTATAACCAACAAACTAAAAGTGAAAAACCCATCACAAATATTCAAATTCTCCAACATACTAGGATACTTCCCCACCACAGTTCACCGTATGATCCCCTAGCAAAACCTACTTAGAAGTCAAAACTTAGCCCTCCTCTTATTAGACTCAACATGGCTGGAAAAATCTATACCCAAAACAATCTCACAAACACATATTACCGCTTCCACAACGGTAACCACCCAGAAAGGCATAATCAAACTCTACTTCCTCTCTTTCCTCATCCCCCTTATCCTGACCCTACTTCTAATAATATAACCTATTACCCCGAGTAATCTCAATCACAACGTATACACCAACAAACAATGTTCAACCAGCAACCACCGCTAACCAACGCCCATAATCATACAAGGCACCCGCACCAGTACAGTCACCTCGAATTAACCCCGACCCCTCCCCCTCAAAAATCACCCGGTTACCCATATTATTAAAATTAACCACCACCACTACTTCATCCAAACTTAAAACCCATAAAACCAACCCTACCTCCATCATTAATCCTACCAAAAGACCCCCTAGAACCTCAAGCCCTGAGCCCCATGTCTCAGGATACTCTTCAATGGCCATTGCTGTAGTATAACCAAAGACAACTATCATACCCCCCAGATAAACTAAAACTATCATTCAACCCATATAAGCCGCCCCCCCCAATTTAAAATAATCACACAACCAATCACACCACTAACAATTAAGGCTTAAACCCCCATAAATAGGAGAGGGCTTAGGAGAGAAACCTACAAACCCCATAACCAATGATGCACTTATTGTCAATAAAACATATGTCATTGCTTCCATATGGACTCCAACCATAACCAATGATACGAAAAACCGTCGTTGTACTTCAACTACAAAAGCACCAATGATTCCGATACACAAATCCAACCCAATCCTAAAAATCATCAACCACTCCCCCCACCCCACTCCCCACTTCCGGGGCTTCTCCGGCCCCACCCATACCCAGGCCACAGTGACCTGGGCCCTGTGGGTCCCGGCTTCCGAGGGCGGGCTTGCCCTGGGCTCCTCCGGCATTCCTGAAGGGGTGGAGCCTGTGGGCCTTTATAAGGGCCGCTGGCCGGCTGGGCCGGCCTCCTGGCCGGACCTGCTCGCCGTGCACAGGCCGACTGAGGGGCACTGGAGCCCGCCGGCCTCTCTCTGCCCGTGTCTGTCCGCGAAATTCCGGCCAGGTCTCCCCGCGATGGCTCTCCCGACACCCGGCGACGGCGCCCTCCCGGTGGGAGCCCGAGGACGAGGACGGCGAAGGAGACTCGTTTGGACCCCGAGCCAGAGGGAGGCCCTGCGAGCCTGCTTTGAGCGGAACCCGTACCCGGGCATCGCCACCAGGGAAGAGCTGGCCCAGGCCATCGGCATTCCGGAGCCCAGGGTCCAGATTTGGTTTCAGAACGAGAGATCGCGCCAGCTGAGGCAGCACCGGCGGGAATCTCGGCCCTGGCCCGGGAAACGCGGCCCGCAAGAAGGCAGGCGAAAGCGGACCGCCGTCACCCGGTCCCAGACCGCCCTGCTCCTGCGAGCCTTCCAGCAGGATCGCTTTCCAGGCATCGCCACCCGGGAAGAACTGGCCAGAGAGACGGGCCTCCCGGAGTCCCGGATTCAGATTTGGTTTCAGAACCGGAGGGCCAGGCACCCGGGCCAGGGTGGCGGGGCACCGGCGCACGCAGGCGGCCCGGGCGACGCGGCCCCCGGCGGGTGTCCCCCCGCTCCCTCGCCGGTCGCCTTCACCCACACCGGGGCGTGGGCAACGGGGCTTCCCGCCCCCCACGTGCCCTGCGCGCCCTGGACTCTCCCACCGGGGGCTTTCGTGGGCCAGGGAGCAGGGGCCGTCGCCCCGCTGCAGCCCAGCCAGGCTGCGCAGGCAGCAGGGATCTCCCATCCTGCCCCGGCAGGCGGGGATTGGGATTTTTCCTACGCTGCCCTGGCGACTCCGGAAGGGGCGCTCTCCCACCCTCAGACTCCCCGGGGGTGGCCTCCGCGCCCGAGCCAATGGCGGGGGGATCGGGACCCGCAGCACCACAGCCTGCCGGGCCCTTGCTCGGTGGGACAGCCTGGGCCCGCTGGAGCTGAGCCGCAGGGCCAGGGTGTGCTGGCGCCGCCCACGTCCCAGGGGAGTCCGTGGTGGGGCTGGGGCCAGGGGCCCCAGGTCGCCGGGGCGGCGTGGGAGCCCCAAGTCGGGGCAGCTCCACCTCCGGGGCCCGCGCCCCCGGAGGCCTCCGCGGGGCAGGAGCAGATGCAAGCCATCCGGGCGCCCTCCCCGCCGCTCCAGGAGCCTGGGCGCTCGTCTGCACTCCCCTCCAGCCTGCTGGATGAGCTCCTGGAGACCCCCGAGTTTCTGCAGCAGGCGCAACCTTTGCTAGAAACGGAGGCCCCGACGGAGCTGCAGGACGTGGGAGAGCCCGCTTTGCTGGAACCGCTACTCCTCAGCGAGGAGGAGTACCGGGCTCTGCTGGAGGAGCTTTAGGACGCGGGGTTGGGGACGGGATCGGGGGCGGGGCGGTGGCCTCCCTTTCGCGGTGAGCACCTGGCTCGGTGTGGAGAGGCCTGTTTTCCCTCCGGGCTGACCAGCCTGGCATTCCTGCCTTCCCGGTCTGGGCGCGGCGGCGGCGGCCGGAGACTCCACACCGAGGAGAACTGAGCATCCCGGGGATTCCAGAGCCGGCCCAGGTTCCAGGAGGGGCACCGTCTACTGCGCATGCGCGGCTGTGCGGGCAGCGGCCTAGGCTCTGGGAGCAGCCCCGGCAGAGCTCTCATGCTTTGCCACCACCCGACCCCCGCTTGATCCCCCACCCCACTCCCCAACACAGCGTGCGCGCGCGCGCGCCCTCACGCACACACACACCCACACACCCCAACACACCCACACAACCACACACCCACACACCCAAACACACCACCCCCACCCCCACCCCCACCGCGACCGAAAGCACCACCACCGTCTTCTGCACTGGGCTGCCCTTGCCATAAAACTAGGAATAGCCCCCTTCCACTTTGGAGTCCCAGAAGTTACCCAAGGAACATCCCTAACTTCTGGCCTACTCCTCCTTACATGGCAAAAACTAGCCCCCATCTCGATCATATACCAAATTCACCCATCAATCAACACCTATATCCTCCTAACTCTCTCTACCCTATCTATCATAGTAGGCAGTTGAGGAGGTCTCAACCAAACACAGTTACGCAAAATCCTAGGATATTCTTCCATCACTCACATAGGCTGAATAATAAGAACACTAGTATAGAACCCAACTATCACAATTCTTTACTTAACCATAGACATCATCCTAACAACTACCATATTCCTGACCCTCAACCTAAACTCAAACACCACCACCCTCATACTATCCCACACCTGAAACAAATCAACCTGTCTAGCACCACTAAGAGCATCCACCCTCCTATCCCTAGGGGCCTTACCCCCTCTAACCGGCTTCCTACCTAAATGAATTACCATTCAAGAACTCACAATAAACAATCACTTTCTCATCCCCTCTATCATAATTATCAGAACTCTGCTGAACCTGTATTTCTCTATACGCCTAATCTATACCGTCTCCCTAACACTATTTCCTACATCCAACAACACAAAAATAATATGGCAATTCGAAAACACAAAACCTACACTCCTTATTCCCCCACTCGTCATTGCCTCTACCCTTTTACTACCAACCTCCCCCCTAATTTTGGCTATCCACTAGAAATGTAGGTTAAACAAGACCAAGAGCCTTCAAAGCCCTTAGTAAGTAAAAATACTTAATTTCTGAAGTACATAAGGACTGCAAACACCTACTCTGCATCAATTGAACGCAAATCAATTCCTTTAATTAAGCTAAGCCCGCACTAGATCAATGGGACTCGAACCCACAAAAATTTGGTGAACAGCTAAATACCCTAATCAACTGGCTTTGATCCACTTCTCCCGCCGCAGGGAAAAAAGGCGGGAGAAGCCCCGGCAGAAACTTTTAAAGCTGCTCCTTTGAACTTGCAATTCAATGTGAAAATCACCTCAGGGCTGGTAAAAGGAGGACTAGACCCCTGTCTTTAGGTGTACAGCCTAATGCTTGCTCAGCCACTTTACCCTTCCCTTCTCTCTATCTCTACCTATGCTCATCAACCGTTGACTCTTTTCAACAAACCATAAGGACATTGGGACTCTATACCTACTATTTGGTGCATGAGCTGGAATCATAGGTACAGCTCTAAGCCTTCTTATTCGAGCTGAACTAGGTCAACCCGGCAATCTACTAGGTAACGACCATATTTACAACGTTATTGTAACGGCCCTTGCATTCATCATAATTTTATCCTTATAATTGCCCATGGACTCACCTCCTCCATCTATTTCTGCCTAGCTAACTCAGACTATGAACGTACCCACAGCCGTACCATACTACTGTCCCGAGGACTTCAAACCCTACTCCCATTAAGAACCTTTTGATGGTTCACAGCAAACCTTACTAATCTTGCCCTACCCCCCACTATCAACCTACTAGCTGAGCTCTTTGTAATCGCAGCCTCATTTTCCTGATCCCATATTACTATTGTACTAACAGGACTCAACATACTAATTACAGCCCTCTACTCTCTCCACATGTTCATCACAATGCAGCGAGGAACACTTACACATCATATAATCAACATAAAACCCCCCTTCACACTAGAAAATACGTTCATATTTATACACCTCGCTCCCATCATTCCTCTATCTCTCAACCCCAATATCATTCTAGGGTTTGCTCCCTGTAAATGTACTTTAATCAAAACATTAGATTGTGAACGTAACTATAGAAGCTTATCACTTCTTATTTACCGAGAAAACCTGCAAGGACTGCTAATCCATGCCTCCGTACTTAAAATTACGGCTTTCTCAACTTTTAAAGGATAACAGCTATCCATTGGCCTTAGGAGTCAAAAACATTGGTGCCACTCCAAATAAAAGTAACAATCATGTGTGCCCCTATTATAATAACAACCCTCGCCTCCCTAACTCTTCCAATTTTTGCCACCCTCATCAACCCTGACAAAAAACGCTCATATCCAAATTATGTACAAACAACTGTCATATATGCTTTTATTACTAGCCTTCTTCCAACAACTTTCTACCTTTTCTTCAACCAAGAAACAACCATGTGAAGTTGACATTGAATAACAACCCAGACATTAGATCTAACACTAAGCTTTAAACTAGATTACTTTTCCATAATATGCATTCCAATCGCACTGTTCATCACCTGATCCATCATAGAATCCTCGCTATGGTACATAAGCTCAGATCCAAACATTAACCAATTCTTCAAATATCTCCTTATCTTCCTCGCTGCCATACTAATTCCAGTTACTGCTAACAACCTTTTCCAACTCTTCATCGGTTGGGAAGGCGTAGGAATTCTATCCTTCCTCCTAATTAGCTGATGACACGCTCGAGCGGACGCCAACACAGCAGCCATCCAAGCAGTCCTATACAACCGTATTGGCGACATTGGTCTTATCCTAGCTATGACATGATTCCTCCTGCATTACAACTCATGAGACTTTCAACAAATATTAGCCCTAAACTCCAACTCAAACCTCCTTCCACTAATAGGCCTTCTCCTAGCAGCAACAGGAAAATCAGCCCAATTTGGCCTTCACCCCTGACTACCCTCTGCCATAGAAGGCCCACCTCCAGTCTCAGCTCTACTTCACTCCAGCACCATAGTTGTTGCCGGAGTATTCCTACTCATCCGTTTCCACCCGTTAATAGAAAACAATACACTAATCCAAAACCTCACATTATGCCTGGGAGCCGTTACTACTCTATTCACAGCCATCTGTGCCCTCACACAAAACGATATTTGAAACATCGTGGCCTTCTCTACCTCAAGTCAACTAGGCCTAATAATAGTCACCATTGGTATTAACCAACCATACCTAGCATTCCTACACATCTGCACCCATGCCTTCTTCAAAGCTATACTTTTTATGTGCTCCGGATCCATTATTCATAACCTAAACAACGAACAAGACATTCGAAAAATAGGAGGTCTGTTTAAAACACTACCCCTCACCTCAACTTCCCTAGTTATTGGCAACCTAGCACTCACGGGAATACCTTTCCTCACAGGCTTCTACTCCAAAGATCTCATTATCGAAGCCACAAATACGTCGTATACCAACGCCTGAGCCCTATTTATTACTCTCATCGCCACCTCCCTAACAAGCGCCTACAGTACTCGAACCATTCTCCTTACCCTAACAGGACAACCCCGCTTCCCAGCCCGAATAAACATCAACGAAAACAACCCCGCCCTACTGAACCCAATTAAACGCCTCACAATAGGCAGTATAATCACGGGATTCCCTATCACCAGTAATATCCCCCCTACCTCACTCCCCCAGCCAACAATACCCTTCTATCTCAAACTCTCAGCCCTAGACGCAACTGCTCTCGGTTTCCTAACAGCCCTAGACCTCGCCCTTATAACCAACAAACTAAAAGTGAAAAACCCATCACAAATATTCAAATTCTCCAACATACTAGGATACTTCCCCACCACAGTTCACCGTATGATCCCCTAGCAAAACCTACTTAGAAGTCAAAACTTAGCCCTCCTCTTATTAGACTCAACATGGCTGGAAAAATCTATACCCAAAACAATCTCACAAACACATATTACCGCTTCCACAACGGTAACCACCCAGAAAGGCATAATCAAACTCTACTTCCTCTCTTTCCTCATCCCCCTTATCCTGACCCTACTTCTAATAATATAACCTATTACCCCGAGTAATCTCAATCACAACGTATACACCAACAAACAATGTTCAACCAGCAACCACCGCTAACCAACGCCCATAATCATACAAGGCACCCGCACCAGTACAGTCACCTCGAATTAACCCCGACCCCTCCCCCTCAAAAATCACCCGGTTACCCATATTATTAAAATTAACCACCACCACTACTTCATCCAAACTTAAAACCCATAAAACCAACCCTACCTCCATCATTAATCCTACCAAAAGACCCCCTAGAACCTCAAGCCCTGAGCCCCATGTCTCAGGATACTCTTCAATGGCCATTGCTGTAGTATAACCAAAGACAACTATCATACCCCCCAGATAAACTAAAACTATCATTCAACCCATATAAGCCGCCCCCCCCAATTTAAAATAATCACACAACCAATCACACCACTAACAATTAAGGCTTAAACCCCCATAAATAGGAGAGGGCTTAGGAGAGAAACCTACAAACCCCATAACCAATGATGCACTTATTGTCAATAAAACATATGTCATTGCTTCCATATGGACTCCAACCATAACCAATGATACGAAAAACCGTCGTTGTACTTCAACTACAAAAGCACCAATGATTCCGATACACAAATCCAACCCAATCCTAAAAATCATCAACCACTCCCCCCACCCCACTCCCCACTTCCGGGGCTTCTCCGGCCCCACCCATACCCAGGCCACAGTGACCTGGGCCCTGTGGGTCCCGGCTTCCGAGGGCGGGCTTGCCCTGGGCTCCTCCGGCATTCCTGAAGGGGTGGAGCCTGTGGGCCTTTATAAGGGCCGCTGGCCGGCTGGGCCGGCCTCCTGGCCGGACCTGCTCGCCGTGCACAGGCCGACTGAGGGGCACTGGAGCCCGCCGGCCTCTCTCTGCCCGTGTCTGTCCGCGAAATTCCGGCCAGGTCTCCCCGCGATGGCTCTCCCGACACCCGGCGACGGCGCCCTCCCGGCGGGAGCCCGAGGACGAGGACGGCGAAGGAGACTCGTTTGGACCCCGAGCCAGAGGGAGGCCCTGCGAGCCTGCTTTGAGCGGAACCCGTACCCGGGCATCGCCACCAGGGAAGAGCTGGCCCAGGCCATCGGCATTCCGGAGCCCAGGGTCCAGATTTGGTTTCAGAACGAGAGATCGCGCCAGCTGAGGCAGCACCGGCGGGAATCTCGGCCCTGGCCCGGGAAACGCGGCCCGCAAGAAGGCAGGCGAAAGCGGACCGCCGTCACCCGGTCCCAGACCGCCCTGCTCCTGCGAGCCTTCCAGCAGGATCGCTTTCCAGGCATCGCCACCCGGGAAGAACTGGCCAGAGAGACGGGCCTCCCGGAGTCCCGGATTCAGATTTGGTTTCAGAACCGGAGGGCCAGGCACCCGGGCCAGGGTGGCGGGGCACCGGCGCACGCAGGCGGCCCGGGCGACGCGGCCCCCGGCGGGTGTCCCCCCGCTCCCTCGCCGGTCGCCTTCACCCACACCGGGGCGTGGGCAACGGGGCTTCCCGCCCCCCACGTGCCCTGCGCGCCCTGGACTCTCCCACCGGGGGCTTTCGTGGGCCAGGGAGCAGGGGCCGTCGCCCCGCTGCAGCCCAGCCAGGCTGCGCAGGCAGCAGGGATCTCCCATCCTGCCCCGGCAGGCGGGGATTGGGATTTTTCCTACGCTGCCCTGGCGACTCCGGAAGGGGCGCTCTCCCACCCTCAGACTCCCCGGGGGTGGCCTCCGCGCCCGAGCCAATGGCGGGGGGATCGGGACCCGCAGCACCACAGCCTGCCGGGCCCTTGCTCGGTGGGACAGCCTGGGCCCGCTGGAGCTGAGCCGCAGGGCCAGGGTGTGCTGGCGCCGCCCACGTCCCAGGGGAGTCCGTGGTGGGGCTGGGGCCAGGGGCCCCAGGTCGCCGGGGCGGCGTGGGAGCCCCAAGTCGGGGCAGCTCCACCTCCGGGGCCCGCGCCCCCGGAGGCCTCCGCGGGGCAGGAGCAGATGCAAGCCATCCGGGCGCCCTCCCCGCCGCTCCAGGAGCCTGGGCGCTCGTCTGCACTCCCCTCCAGCCTGCTGGATGAGCTCCTGGAGACCCCCGAGTTTCTGCAGCAGGCGCAACCTTTGCTAGAAACGGAGGCCCCGACGGAGCTGCAGGACGTGGGAGAGCCCGCTTTGCTGGAACCGCTACTCCTCAGCGAGGAGGAGTACCGGGCTCTGCTGGAGGAGCTTTAGGACGCGGGGTTGGGGACGGGATCGGGGGCGGGGCGGTGGCCTCCCTTTCGCGGTGAGCACCTGGCTCGGTGTGGAGAGGCCTGTTTTCCCTCCGGGCTGACCAGCCTGGCATTCCTGCCTTCCCGGTCTGGGCGCGGCGGCGACGGCCGGAGACTCCACACCGAGGAGAACTGAGCATCCCGGGGATTCCAGAGCCGGCCCAGGTTCCAGGAGGGGCACCGTCTACTGCGCATGCGCGGCTGTGCGGGCAGCGGCCTAGGCCCTGGGAGCAGTCCCGGCAGAGCTCTCATGCTTTGCCACCACCCGACCCCCGCTTGATCCCCCACCCCACTCCCCAACACAGCGCGCGCGCGCGCGCGCCCGCACGCACACACACACACACCCACACACCCCAACACACCCACACAACCACACACCCACACACCCAAACACACCACCCCCACCCCCACCCCCACCGCGACCGAAAGCACCACCACCGTCTTCTGCACTGGGCTGCCCTTGCCATAAAACTAGGAATAGCCCCCTTCCACTTTGGAGTCCCAGAAGTTACCCAAGGAACATCCCTAACTTCTGGCCTACTCCTCCTTACATGGCAAAAACTAGCCCCCATCTCGATCATATACCAAATTCACCCATCAATCAACACCTATATCCTCCTAACTCTCTCTACCCTATCTATCATAGTAGGCAGTTGAGGAGGTCTCAACCAAACACAGTTACGCAAAATCCTAGGATATTCTTCCATCACTCACATAGGCTGAATAATAAGAACACTAGTATATAACCCAACTATCACAATTCTTTACTTAACCATAGACATCATCCTAACAACTACCATATTCCTGACCCTCAACCTAAACTCAAACACCACCACCCTCATACTATCCCACACCTGAAACAAATCAACCTGTCTAGCACCACTAAGAGCATCCACCCTCCTATCCCTAGGGGCCTTACCCCCTCTAACCGGCTTCCTACCTAAATGAATTACCATTCAAGAACTCACAATAAACAATCACTTTCTCATCCCCTCTATCATAATTATCAGAACTCTGCTGAACCTGTATTTCTCTATACGCCTAATCTATACCGTCTCCCTAACACTATTTCCTACATCCAACAACACAAAAATAATATGGCAATTCGAAAACACAAAACCTACACTCCTTATTCCCCCACTCGTCATTGCCTCTACCCTTTTACTACCAACCTCCCCCCTAATTTTGGCTATCCACTAGAAATGTAGGTTAAACAAGACCAAGAGCCTTCAAAGCCCTTAGTAAGTAAAAATACTTAATTTCTGAAGTACATAAGGACTGCAAACACCTACTCTGCATCAATTGAACGCAAATCAATTCCTTTAATTAAGCTAAGCCCGCACTAGATCAATGGGACTCGAACCCACAAAAATTTGGTGAACAGCTAAATACCCTAATCAACTGGCTTTGATCCACTTCTCCCGCCGCAGGGAAAAAAGGCGGGAGAAGCCCCGGCAGAAACTTTTAAAGCTGCTCCTTTGAACTTGCAATTCAATGTGAAAATCACCTCAGGGCTGGTAAAAGGAGGACTAGACCCCTGTCTTTAGGTGTACAGCCTAATGCTTGCTCAGCCACTTTACCCTTCCCTTCTCTCTATCTCTACCTATGCTCATCAACCGTTGACTCTTTTCAACAAACCATAAGGACATTGGGACTCTATACCTACTATTTGGTGCATGAGCTGGAATCATAGGTACAGCTCTAAGCCTTCTTATTCGAGCTGAACTAGGTCAACCCGGCAATCTACTAGGTAACGACCATATTTACAACGTTATTGTAACGGCCCTTGCATTCATCATAATTTTATCCTTATAATTGCCCATGGACTCACCTCCTCCATCTATTTCTGCCTAGCTAACTCAGACTATGAACGTACCCACAGCCGTACCATACTACTGTCCCGAGGACTTCAAACCCTACTCCCATTAAGAACCTTTTGATGGTTCACAGCAAACCTTACTAATCTTGCCCTACCCCCCACTATCAACCTACTAGCTGAGCTCTTTGTAATCGCAGCCTCATTTTCCTGATCCCATATTACTATTGTACTAACAGGACTCAACATACTAATTACAGCCCTCTACTCTCTCCACATGTTCATCACAATGCAGCGAGGAACACTTACACATCATATAATCAACATAAAACCCCCCTTCACACTAGAAAATACGTTCATATTTATACACCTCGCTCCCATCATTCCTCTATCCCTCAACCCCAATATCATTCTAGGGTTTGCTCCCTGTAAATGTACTTTAATCAAAACATTAGATTGTGAACGTAACTATAGAAGCTTATCACTTCTTATTTACCGAGAAAACCTGCAAGGACTGCTAATCCATGCCTCCGTACTTAAAATTACGGCTTTCTCAACTTTTAAAGGATAACAGCTATCCATTGGCCTTAGGAGTCAAAAACATTGGTGCCACTCCAAATAAAAGTAACAATCATGTGTGCCCCTATTATAATAACAACCCTCGCCTCCCTAACTCTTCCAATTTTTGCCACCCTCATCAACCCTGACAAAAAACGCTCATATCCAAATTATGTACAAACAACTGTCATATATGCTTTTATTACTAGCCTTCTTCCAACAACTTTCTACCTTTTCTTCAACCAAGAAACAACCATGTGAAGTTGACATTGAATAACAACCCAGACATTAGATCTAACACTAAGCTTTAAACTAGATTACTTTTCCATAATATGCATTCCAATCGCACTGTTCATCACCTGATCCATCATAGAATCCTCGCTATGGTACATAAGCTCAGATCCAAACATTAACCACTTCTTCAAATATCTCCTTATCTTCCTCGCTGCCATACTAATTCCAGTTACTGCTAACAACCTTTTCCAACTCTTCATCGGTTGGGAAGGCGTAGGAATTCTATCCTTCCTCCTAATTAGCTGATGACACGCTCGAGCGGACGCCAACACAGCAGCCATCCAAGCAGTCCTATACAACCGTATTGGCGACATTGGTCTTATCCTAGCTATGACATGATTCCTCCTGCATTACAACTCATGAGACTTTCAACAAATATTAGCCCTAAACTCCAACTCAAACCTCCTTCCACTAATAGGCCTTCTCCTAGCAGCAACAGGAAAATCAGCCCAATTTGGCCTTCACCCCTGACTACCCTCTGCCATAGAAGGCCCACCTCCAGTCTCAGCTCTACTTCACTCCAGCACCATAGTTGTTGCCGGAGTATTCCTACTCATCCGTTTCCACCCGTTAATAGAAAACAATACACTAATCCAAAACCTCACATTATGCCTGGGAGCCGTTACTACTCTATTCACAGCCATCTGTGCCCTCACACAAAACGATATTTGAAACATCGTGGCCTTCTCTACCTCAAGTCAACTAGGCCTAATAATAGTCACCATTGGTATTAACCAACCATACCTAGCATTCCTACACATCTGCACCCATGCCTTCTTCAAAGCTATACTTTTTATGTGCTCCGGATCCATTATTCATAACCTAAACAACGAACAAGACATTCGAAAAATAGGAGGTCTGTTTAAAACACTACCCCTCACCTCAACTTCCCTAGTTATTGGCAACCTAGCACTCACAGGAATACCTTTCCTCACAGGCTTCTACTCCAAAGATCTCATTATCGAAGCCACAAATACGTCGTATACCAACGCCTGAGCCCTATTTATTACTCTCATCGCCACCTCCCTAACAAGCGCCTACAGTACTCGAACCATTCTCCTTACCCTAACAGGACAACCCCGCTTCCCAGCCCGAATAAACATCAACGAAAACAACCCCGCCCTACTGAACCCAATTAAACGCCTCACAATAGGCAGTATAATCACGGGATTCCCTATCACCAGTAATATCCCCCCTACCTCACTCCCCCAGCCAACAATACCCTTCTATCTCAAACTCTCAGCCCTAGACGCAACTGCTCTCGGTTTCCTAACAGCCCTAGACCTCGCCCTTATAACCAACAAACTAAAAGTGAAAAACCCATCACAAATATTCAAATTCTCCAACATACTAGGATACTTCCCCACCACAGTTCACCGTATGATCCCCTAGCAAAACCTACTTAGAAGTCAAAACTTAGCCCTCCTCTTATTAGACTCAACATGGCTGGAAAAATCTATACCCAAAACAATCTCACAAACACATATTACCGCTTCCACAACGGTAACCACCCAGAAAGGCATAATCAAACTCTACTTCCTCTCTTTCCTCATCCCCCTTATCCTGACCCTACTTCTAATAATATAACCTATTACCCCGAGTAATCTCAATCACAACGTATACACCAACAAACAATGTTCAACCAGCAACCACCGCTAACCAACGCCCATAATCATACAAGGCACCCGCACCAGTACAGTCACCTCGAATTAACCCCGACCCCTCCCCCTCAAAAATCACCCGGTTACCCATATTATTAAAATTAACCACCACCACTACTTCATCCAAACTTAAAACCCATAAAACCAACCCTACCTCCATCATTAATCCTACCAAAAGACCCCCTAGAACCTCAAGCCCTGAGCCCCATGTCTCAGGATACTCTTCAATGGCCATTGCTGTAGTATAACCAAAGACAACTATCATACCCCCCAGATAAACTAAAACTATCATTCAACCCATATAAGCCGCCCCCCCCAATTTAAAATAATCACACAACCAATCACACCACTAACAATTAAGGCTTAAACCCCCATAAATAGGAGAGGGCTTAGGAGAGAAACCTACAAACCCCATAACCAATGATGCACTTATTGTCAATAAAACATATGTCATTGCTTCCATATGGACTCCAACCATAACCAATGATACGAAAAACCGTCGTTGTACTTCAACTACAAAAGCACCAATGATTCCGATACACAAATCCAACCCAATCCTAAAAATCATCAACCACTCCCCCCACCCCACTCCCCACTTCCGGGGCTTCTCCGGCCCCACCCATACCCAGGCCACAGTGACCTGGGCCCTGTGGGTCCCGGCTTCCGAGGGCGGGCTTGCCCTGGGCTCCTCCGGCATTCCTGAAGGGGTGGAGCCTGTGGGCCTTTATAAGGGCCGCTGGCCGGCTGGGCCGGCCTCCTGGCCGGACCTGCTCGCCGTGCACAGGCCGACTGAGGGGCACTGGAGCCCGCCGGCCTCTCTCTGCCGTGTCTGTCCGCGAAATTCCGGCCAGGTCTCCCCGCGATGGCTCTCCCGACACCCGGCGACGGCGCCCTCCCGGCGGGAGCCCGAGGACGAGGACGGCGAAGGAGACTCGTTTGGACCCCGAGCCAGAGGGAGGCCCTGCGAGCCTGCTTTGAGCGGAACCCGTACCCGGGCATCGCCACCAGGGAAGAGCTGGCCCAGGCCATCGGCATTCCGGAGCCCAGGGTCCAGATTTGGTTTCAGAACGAGAGATCGCGCCAGCTGAGGCAGCACCGGCGGGAATCTCGGCCCTGGCCCGGGAAACGCGGCCCGCAAGAAGGCAGGCGAAAGCGGACCGCCGTCACCCGGTCCCAGACCGCCCTGCTCCTGCGAGCCTTCCAGCAGGATCGCTTTCCAGGCATCGCCACCCGGGAAGAACTGGCCAGAGAGACGGGCCTCCCGGAGTCCCGGATTCAGATTTGGTTTCAGAACCGGAGGGCCAGGCACCCGGGCCAGGGTGGCGGGGCACCGGCGCACGCAGGCGGCCCGGGCGACGCGGCCCCCGGCGGGTGTCCCCCCGCTCCCTCGCCGGTCGCCTTCACCCACACCGGGGCGTGGGCAACGGGGCTTCCCGCCCCCCACGTGCCCTGCGCGCCCTGGACTCTCCCACCGGGGGCTTTCGTGGGCCAGGGAGCAGGGGCCGTCGCCCCGCTGCAGCCCAGCCAGGCTGCGCAGGCAGCAGGGATCTCCCATCCTGCCCCGGCAGGCGGGGATTGGGATTTTTCCTACGCTGCCCTGGCGACTCCGGAAGGGGCGCTCTCCCACCCTCAGACTCCCCGGGGGTGGCCTCCGCGCCCGAGCCAATGGCGGGGGGATCGGGACCCGCAGCACCACAGCCTGCCGGGCCCTTGCTCGGTGGGACAGCCTGGGCCCGCTGGAGCTGAGCCGCAGGGCCAGGGTGTGCTGGCGCCGCCCACGTCCCAGGGGAGTCCGTGGTGGGGCTGGGGCCAGGGGCCCCAGGTCGCCGGGGCGGCGTGGGAGCCCCAAGTCGGGGCAGCTCCACCTCCGGGGCCCGCGCCCCCGGAGGCCTCCGCGGGGCAGGAGCAGATGCAAGCCATCCGGGCGCCCTCCCCGCCGCTCCAGGAGCCTGGGCGCTCGTCTGCACTCCCCTCCAGCCTGCTGGATGAGCTCCTGGAGACCCCCGAGTTTCTGCAGCAGGCGCAACCTTTGCTAGAAACGGAGGCCCCGACGGAGCTGCAGGACGTGGGAGAGCCCGCTTTGCTGGAACCGCTACTCCTCAGCGAGGAGGAGTACCGGGCTCTGCTGGAGGAGCTTTAGGACGCGGGGTTGGGGACGGGATCGGGGGCGGGGCGGTGGCCTCCCTTTCGCGGTGAGCACCTGGCTCGGTGTGGAGAGGCCTGTTTTCCCTCCGGGCTGACCAGCCTGGCATTCCTGCCTTCCCGGTCTGGGCGCGGCGGCGGCGGCCGGAGACTCCACACCGAGGAGAACTGAGCATCCCGGGGATTCCAGAGCCGGCCCAGGTTCCAGGAGGGGCACCGTCTACTGCGCATGCGCGGCTGTGCGGGCAGCGGCCTAGGCCCTGGGAGCAGTCCCGGCAGAGCTCTCATGCTTTGCCACCACCCGACCCCCGCTTGATCCCCCACCCCACTCCCCAACACAGCGCGCGCGCGCGCGCGCGCCCGCACGCACACACACACACACCCACACACCCCAACACACCCACACAACCACACACCCACACACCCAAACACACCACCCCCACCCCCACCCCCACCGCGACCGAAAGCACCACCACCGTCTTCTGCACTGGGCTGCCCTTGCCATAAAACTAGGAATAGCCCCCTTCCACTTTGGAGTCCCAGAAGTTACCCAAGGAACATCCCTAACTTCTGGCCTACTCCTCCTTACATGGCAAAAACTAGCCCCCATCTCGATCATATACCAAATTCACCCATCAATCAACACCTATATCCTCCTAACTCTCTCTACCCTATCTATCATAGTAGGCAGTTGAGGAGGTCTCAACCAAACACAGTTACGCAAAATCCTAGGATATTCTTCCATCACTCACATAGGCTGAATAATAAGAACACTAGTATATAACCCAACTATCACAATTCTTTACTTAACCATAGACATCATCCTAACAACTACCATATTCCTGACCCTCAACCTAAACTCAAACACCACCACCCTCATACTATCCCACACCTGAAACAAATCAACCTGTCTAGCACCACTAAGAGCATCCACCCTCCTATCCCTAGGGGCCTTACCCCCTCTAACCGGCTTCCTACCTAAATGAATTACCATTCAAGAACTCACAATAAACAATCACTTTCTCATCCCCTCTATCATAATTATCAGAACTCTGCTGAACCTGTATTTCTCTATACGCCTAATCTATACCGTCTCCCTAACACTATTTCCTACATCCAACAACACAAAAATAATATGGCAATTCGAAAACACAAAACCTACACTCCTTATTCCCCCACTCGTCATTGCCTCTACCCTTTTACTACCAACCTCCCCCCTAATTTTGGCTATCCACTAGAAATGTAGGTTAAACAAGACCAAGAGCCTTCAAAGCCCTTAGTAAGTAAAAATACTTAATTTCTGAAGTACATAAGGACTGCAAACACCTACTCTGCATCAATTGAACGCAAATCAATTCCTTTAATTAAGCTAAGCCCGCACTAGATCAATGGGACTCGAACCCACAAAAATTTGGTGAACAGCTAAATACCCTAATCAACTGGCTTTGATCCACTTCTCCCGCCGCAGGGAAAAAAGGCGGGAGAAGCCCCGGCAGAAACTTTTAAAGCTGCTCCTTTGAACTTGCAATTCAATGTGAAAATCACCTCAGGGCTGGTAAAAGGAGGACTAGACCCCTGTCTTTAGGTGTACAGCCTAATGCTTGCTCAGCCACTTTACCCTTCCCTTCTCTCTATCTCTACCTATGCTCATCAACCGTTGACTCTTTTCAACAAACCATAAGGACATTGGGACTCTATACCTACTATTTGGTGCATGAGCTGGAATCATAGGTACAGCTCTAAGCCTTCTTATTCGAGCTGAACTAGGTCAACCCGGCAATCTACTAGGTAACGACCATATTTACAACGTTATTGTAACGGCCCTTGCATTCATCATAATTTTATCCTTATAATTGCCCATGGACTCACCTCCTCCATCTATTTCTGCCTAGCTAACTCAGACTATGAACGTACCCACAGCCGTACCATACTACTGTCCCGAGGACTTCAAACCCTACTCCCATTAAGAACCTTTTGATGGTTCACAGCAAACCTTACTAATCTTGCCCTACCCCCCACTATCAACCTACTAGCTGAGCTCTTTGTAATCGCAGCCTCATTTTCCTGATCCCATATTACTATTGTACTAACAGGACTCAACATACTAATTACAGCCCTCTACTCTCTCCACATGTTCATCACAATGCAGCGAGGAACACTTACACATCATATAATCAACATAAAACCCCCCTTCACACTAGAAAATACGTTCATATTTATACACCTCGCTCCCATCATTCCTCTATCCCTCAACCCCAATATCATTCTAGGGTTTGCTCCCTGTAAATGTACTTTAATCAAAACATTAGATTGTGAACGTAACTATAGAAGCTTATCACTTCTTATTTACCGAGAAAACCTGCAAGGACTGCTAATCCATGCCTCCGTACTTAAAATTACGGCTTTCTCAACTTTTAAAGGATAACAGCTATCCATTGGCCTTAGGAGTCAAAAACATTGGTGCCACTCCAAATAAAAGTAACAATCATGTGTGCCCCTATTATAATAACAACCCTCGCCTCCCTAACTCTTCCAATTTTTGCCACCCTCATCAACCCTGACAAAAAACGCTCATATCCAAATTATGTACAAACAACTGTCATATATGCTTTTATTACTAGCCTTCTTCCAACAACTTTCTACCTTTTCTTCAACCAAGAAACAACCATGTGAAGTTGACATTGAATAACAACCCAGACATTAGATCTAACACTAAGCTTTAAACTAGATTACTTTTCCATAATATGCATTCCAATCGCACTGTTCATCACCTGATCCATCATAGAATCCTCGCTATGGTACATAAGCTCAGATCCAAACATTAACCACTTCTTCAAATATCTCCTTATCTTCCTCGCTGCCATACTAATTCCAGTTACTGCTAACAACCTTTTCCAACTCTTCATCGGTTGGGAAGGCGTAGGAATTCTATCCTTCCTCCTAATTAGCTGATGACACGCTCGAGCGGACGCCAACACAGCAGCCATCCAAGCAGTCCTATACAACCGTATTGGCGACATTGGTCTTATCCTAGCTATGACATGATTCCTCCTGCATTACAACTCATGAGACTTTCAACAAATATTAGCCCTAAACTCCAACTCAAACCTCCTTCCACTAATAGGCCTTCTCCTAGCAGCAACAGGAAAATCAGCCCAATTTGGCCTTCACCCCTGACTACCCTCTGCCATAGAAGGCCCACCTCCAGTCTCAGCTCTACTTCACTCCAGCACCATAGTTGTTGCCGGAGTATTCCTACTCATCCGTTTCCACCCGTTAATAGAAAACAATACACTAATCCAAAACCTCACATTATGCCTGGGAGCCGTTACTACTCTATTCACAGCCATCTGTGCCCTCACACAAAACGATATTTGAAACATCGTGGCCTTCTCTACCTCAAGTCAACTAGGCCTAATAATAGTCACCATTGGTATTAACCAACCATACCTAGCATTCCTACACATCTGCACCCATGCCTTCTTCAAAGCTATACTTTTTATGTGCTCCGGATCCATTATTCATAACCTAAACAACGAACAAGACATTCGAAAAATAGGAGGTCTGTTTAAAACACTACCCCTCACCTCAACTTCCCTAGTTATTGGCAACCTAGCACTCACAGGAATACCTTTCCTCACAGGCTTCTACTCCAAAGATCTCATTATCGAAGCCACAAATACGTCGTATACCAACGCCTGAGCCCTATTTATTACTCTCATCGCCACCTCCCTAACAAGCGCCTACAGTACTCGAACCATTCTCCTTACCCTAACAGGACAACCCCGCTTCCCAGCCCGAATAAACATCAACGAAAACAACCCCGCCCTACTGAACCCAATTAAACGCCTCACAATAGGCAGTATAATCACGGGATTCCCTATCACCAGTAATATCCCCCCTACCTCACTCCCCCAGCCAACAATACCCTTCTATCTCAAACTCTCAGCCCTAGACGCAACTGCTCTCGGTTTCCTAACAGCCCTAGACCTCGCCCTTATAACCAACAAACTAAAAGTGAAAAACCCATCACAAATATTCAAATTCTCCAACATACTAGGATACTTCCCCACCACAGTTCACCGTATGATCCCCTAGCAAAACCTACTTAGAAGTCAAAACTTAGCCCTCCTCTTATTAGACTCAACATGGCTGGAAAAATCTATACCCAAAACAATCTCACAAACACATATTACCGCTTCCACAACGGTAACCACCCAGAAAGGCATAATCAAACTCTACTTCCTCTCTTTCCTCATCCCCCTTATCCTGACCCTACTTCTAATAATATAACCTATTACCCCGAGTAATCTCAATCACAACGTATACACCAACAAACAATGTTCAACCAGCAACCACCGCTAACCAACGCCCATAATCATACAAGGCACCCGCACCAGTACAGTCACCTCGAATTAACCCCGACCCCTCCCCCTCAAAAATCACCCGGTTACCCATATTATTAAAATTAACCACCACCACTACTTCATCCAAACTTAAAACCCATAAAACCAACCCTACCTCCATCATTAATCCTACCAAAAGACCCCCTAGAACCTCAAGCCCTGAGCCCCATGTCTCAGGATACTCTTCAATGGCCATTGCTGTAGTATAACCAAAGACAACTATCATACCCCCCAGATAAACTAAAACTATCATTCAACCCATATAAGCCGCCCCCCCCAATTTAAAATAATCACACAACCAATCACACCACTAACAATTAAGGCTTAAACCCCCATAAATAGGAGAGGGCTTAGGAGAGAAACCTACAAACCCCATAACCAATGATGCACTTATTGTCAATAAAACATATGTCATTGCTTCCATATGGACTCCAACCATAACCAATGATACGAAAAACCGTCGTTGTACTTCAACTACAAAAGCACCAATGATTCCGATACACAAATCCAACCCAATCCTAAAAATCATCAACCACTCCCCCCACCCCACTCCCCACTTCCGGGGCTTCTCCGGCCCCACCCATACCCAGGCCACAGTGACCTGGGCCCTGTGGGTCCCGGCTTCCGAGGGCGGGCTTGCCCTGGGCTCCTCCGGCATTCCTGAAGGGGTGGAGCCTGTGGGCCTTTATAAGGGCCGCTGGCCGGCTGGGCCGGCCTCCTGGCCGGACCTGCTCGCCGTGCACAGGCCGACTGAGGGGCACTGGAGCCCGCCGGCCTCTCTCTGCCGTGTCTGTCCGCGAAATTCCGGCCAGGTCTCCCCGCGATGGCTCTCCCGACACCCGGCGACGGCGCCCTCCCGGCGGGAGCCCGAGGACGAGGACGGCGAAGGAGACTCGTTTGGACCCCGAGCCAGAGGGAGGCCCTGCGAGCCTGCTTTGAGCGGAACCCGTACCCGGGCATCGCCACCAGGGAAGAGCTGGCCCAGGCCATCGGCATTCCGGAGCCCAGGGTCCAGATTTGGTTTCAGAACGAGAGATCGCGCCAGCTGAGGCAGCACCGGCGGGAATCTCGGCCCTGGCCCGGGAAACGCGGCCCGCAAGAAGGCAGGCGAAAGCGGACCGCCGTCACCCGGTCCCAGACCGCCCTGCTCCTGCGAGCCTTCCAGCAGGATCGCTTTCCAGGCATCGCCACCCGGGAAGAACTGGCCAGAGAGACGGGCCTCCCGGAGTCCCGGATTCAGATTTGGTTTCAGAACCGGAGGGCCAGGCACCCGGGCCAGGGTGGCGGGGCACCGGCGCACGCAGGCGGCCCGGGCGACGCGGCCCCCGGCGGGTGTCCCCCCGCTCCCTCGCCGGTCGCCTTCACCCACACCGGGGCGTGGGCAACGGGGCTTCCCGCCCCCCACGTGCCCTGCGCGCCCTGGACTCTCCCACCGGGGGCTTTCGTGGGCCAGGGAGCAGGGGCCGTCGCCCCGCTGCAGCCCAGCCAGGCTGCGCAGGCAGCAGGGATCTCCCATCCTGCCCCGGCAGGCGGGGATTGGGATTTTTCCTACGCTGCCCTGGCGACTCCGGAAGGGGCGCTCTCCCACCCTCAGACTCCCCGGGGGTGGCCTCCGCGCCCGAGCCAATGGCGGGGGGATCGGGACCCGCAGCACCACAGCCTGCCGGGCCCTTGCTCGGTGGGACAGCCTGGGCCCGCTGGAGCTGAGCCGCAGGGCCAGGGTGTGCTGGCGCCGCCCACGTCCCAGGGGAGTCCGTGGTGGGGCTGGGGCCAGGGGCCCCAGGTCGCCGGGGCGGCGTGGGAGCCCCAAGTCGGGGCAGCTCCACCTCCGGGGCCCGCGCCCCCGGAGGCCTCCGCGGGGCAGGAGCAGATGCAAGCCATCCGGGCGCCCTCCCCGCCGCTCCAGGAGCCTGGGCGCTCGTCTGCACTCCCCTCCAGCCTGCTGGATGAGCTCCTGGAGACCCCCGAGTTTCTGCAGCAGGCGCAACCTTTGCTAGAAACGGAGGCCCCGACGGAGCTGCAGGACGTGGGAGAGCCCGCTTTGCTGGAACCGCTACTCCTCAGCGAGGAGGAGTACCGGGCTCTGCTGGAGGAGCTTTAGGACGCGGGGTTGGGGACGGGATCGGGGGCGGGGCGGTGGCCTCCCTTTCGCGGTGAGCACCTGGCTCGGTGTGGAGAGGCCTGTTTTCCCTCCGGGCTGACCAGCCTGGCATTCCTGCCTTCCCGGTCTGGGCGCGGCGGCGGCGGCCGGAGACTCCACACCGAGGAGAACTGAGCATCCCGGGGATTCCAGAGCCGGCCCAGGTTCCAGGAGGGGCACCGTCTACTGCGCATGCGCGGCTGTGCGGGCAGCGGCCTAGGCCCTGGGAGCAGTCCCGGCAGAGCTCTCATGCTTTGCCACCACCCGACCCCCGCTTGATCCCCCACCCCACTCCCCAACACAGCGCGCGCGCGCGCGCGCCCGCACGCACACACACACACACCCACACACCCCAACACACCCACACAACCACACACCCACACACCCAAACACACCACCCCCACCCCCCACCCCCACCGCGACCGAAAGCACCACCACCGTCTTCTGCACTGGGCTGCCCTTGCCATAAAACTAGGAATAGCCCCCTTCCACTTTGGAGTCCCAGAAGTTACCCAAGGAACATCCCTAACTTCTGGCCTACTCCTCCTTACATGGCAAAAACTAGCCCCCATCTCGATCATATACCAAATTCACCCATCAATCAACACCTATATCCTCCTAACTCTCTCTACCCTATCTATCATAGTAGGCAGTTGAGGAGGTCTCAACCAAACACAGTTACGCAAAATCCTAGGATATTCTTCCATCACTCACATAGGCTGAATAATAAGAACACTAGTATATAACCCAACTATCACAATTCTTTACTTAACCATAGACATCATCCTAACAACTACCATATTCCTGACCCTCAACCTAAACTCAAACACCACCACCCCTCATACTATCCCACACCTGAAACAAATCAACCTGTCTAGCACCACTAAGAGCATCCACCCTCCTATCCCTAGGGGCCTTACCCA